>NC_141535.1:114842500-114855000 GCF_021556685.1 Rattus norvegicus | reverse complement strand
GTTCACATGCACACACACACACACACACATGTACACCCTCAGACATATGAAGATGTGCACACAAAAACACAATGCACACCACATACATAAGGAGTGATAATTTTGATTATTCTCAGTTTTAAACTAGAACATTCAAAAATTATACACAGAATATAAAATTCAAGGCTGTGCCAGTACGAGATGTTTGACATTTAATCCTAAAAATTGTATACGATAGTTGCTCCAATTTAGAGGTTGAAAAATGAATTTACTCCAATATCACCTACGTACTTGCACAAAGAATAAAGAGTAAGTAAGAGTGATCACCAAGAAAGAACTATAAAAAATAAGAATTTGTGGATTTGTTATTAGAGATAATGAAACTTGAACTACCTTAAATGTCCTTTCTTGTTAATGAACATTACCATCTAATAAATTGTCACTATAAATTCACTCAATGTTTGCACACACAGAAGAGAGAAACAAGATTCATGTAAATGGCACCAAATAAAATAGTTTTCTAGACAGGCAGTCATCATTCCACTTTAGATTTGAAAACAAGACTGTAGAGCTCCCTTGGTCACCCATAGGCAGATGAATCAACCGCATGAAGCATGAAAGCCATGGAATGAGGCCAGGAGCAACAACTTCTGTGACCCCCATGGTGCTGGGTTAGATCATCCTCTCTGTCACTCTGCACTTCCAATTCTGATGCCTGTCTGTCATTCCAGATTGTCTGACTGCCTGGCTTATATTTCCCTTCCAGGGTTTCATAATCATAATGAGTGCTTTGAATGGTCTGTGTTCAGCTCAAACTCACCAGGACTCTCAGAATATCTGACACTGGCCCAATACCTTTCAGCTTCTTGTTGGACGCCCTCGGAGATCTATAAGCAAGTTAGAAATTAGGCACTTTGGACACTACCTGAAACTGTTCCAGTTACAAAGATGCAAACTCAGAGTCTATAATTATTTGATCCCAACTCTTAGTCTCCACATATTGATTTAATATCATTCAGCTATCTGAAGATACACAATACAGAGCCCTATAGGATCTTCTTTTGAGCAGGTAGTAAAGACACCAACCTGATCAAACATATCCTTACATTCTTGGTCTTCTTGGCCAATAGCTTCAATTCCCTCACTCATTCTCCCTCCTGACTTTGTTTTTAATATCCTGACATCCTTACACACTATACTGGCAGAAACATATGCCCGAAAGAACCCAGTCACTCTGCTCTTACCATATTCTCAAGAAGTAAATATAATTCAGAAAAAAATCGCCCAAGTGTGCATGTAGACAACACAATAATCTGTGGTTTCCACAGCAACAAATGGGTCTTCATCACTCCCCAGGAATTCATTCTACCTTTCTAGATCCTTTTATGGCCCTGCTTGGTACTATTGCAAGCAAACAATCATGTCTAACAACATTGGCACCCAGAGCAGCTAACTTCGAATGGGTACAGAGATGACTTCACTGTTGCAGGGTAGGGCTGACAAATGACGCTCATTCTTGTCAGTGCAGAACATCTAGAATTGTCCTTTATTTATTCTGGACTCAAGGGAAGGAGGCAAATAAACAGGTCTTGGACTTCAGTTGGATTGAATGGAAATGCTTTGCCATGGACCCAAACAATTTTGGCATCATTAATCATATATATCACATATACATATATTTAATACACCTCCTAATAGTGCCACTCCCTACGGAGCAAGCCTCCAAACACATGCGCCTGTGAGGGTCATGCCTATTCAAACCACCAGAATGTTTTGAAATCAGAAGTGAAGTGATATAACCTAGAGCTGACACTGACAACATACGGACACAAAATGATTCAAACCTCCCTTAGGGTATCTACATAGCAAGTGCATAGAAAACTTACATTTGGCCTTGATCCTTGTAGGCATCCTTCCAATTGACCTATAAGCTATCTTAAATAGTTTTTTTCACATCCAAAGAACATGTTTGAACACTGTAATGTAATGTCTGAAAGACCCACAAATCCACTGTTCATGAAAGTTTGAAAAGTTCTGTCTTGAAAAGTTCTGCCATGTTCTGTTACTCTTCCGAAGGAAGAACGTCTAGTCTACATCTTCACCACAGATACCTCACATCTTTCTCCAATTCTCTCTCAAAATTTGTGTGAAATAACATTGCAGATTACTTTCCAGTGAACCCCACTTTGTATCGATAACCATCTTGCTTATTGCTCTGAAGGTTTAACCATCACTACCTTAAATTGACACTGTTGGGTAAGCCTTTACGCAGTATGACTGCTCAGGAAAGGTCGGTCTGCTCTAGTGCTGGTGAGTTCCCCCCTCTAAAGTCTCACAAGATTGCTTACGGAAAGGTTTTGGTTTAGTGTTGATAGTGGGTCTGGCTCAATCAATCAATCAGCAAATGTTTATATAATGTTTGAACTATCAGTACTGCTAGATTGTCATTCCCTTTTGCATTGGCCAACATATTGTTCAGGAAAAGACCAGGAAGTTCCTTAGCTGACCAACGTGATTACACCCTACTGCTTCTGGCTCTTTCTAAACAGATACCAATTAATCTACCCACAAACACCTATATTGTACATGTGCATACATATCTCCTGGTCTACTGAATCAACGGATCAACATTCATTCTCTTCTTTCTTCCTTTCTTCATTTCTTTCTTTCTTTCTTTCTTTCTTTCTTTCTTTCTTCCTTCCTTTTTCCTTTCTTTCTTTCTTCTTTATTCTTTCTTTTGACCTTTATTTATTTCTCTTTCTTTCTCTGTTGGATTTTGAAAACAGGGTCTAGCTTTCAACTCAGCCTAGCCTCAAATTCATGACCAGCCTTCCTTGATGTCAGATGTCACCATGCTCAGTACCTCCCATCATCTTGTACACACTTTTGCTTTCAATACCACATTATTATATTAATACCTAGCATTTGTATGAGTATGTGGATAATAAGGTATTTTTATTCTTAGTCTTACTAAGGACACTAATATTTTTCCCACTTTTATAGCCAAAGTCCTTTCTCCAGATTCACTATAATTCTCTGCCATATTATAGAGGAGTTGAGAATGTTGTCAATGTATAGATTGCCTCATTACACTGTGCCCTAGGTTTGTTCTTAACATCGTATGAAACTAGGCATGATGGTAGTTTAAGATCATCCTAATACAGCTAACAAGTTCAAGGATGGACTGACCTACATGAGAATCTGTCTCAAAGAACAAAGAGAAAGAATGAAATGAAGGAAGGGGAAGAAAGGAATGAGGAAGGGAAGGGAGAAGGAAGGAAGGAGGGAGAGAGGAATGAAAACGGGCAGGCAGGTTATGTTTTGGAAATAGGATTGATAGTATAGAAAATAGTTTTTATTTCAAAGTTTAATATTTTACACTTTCATCTCATTCTAAATTAGAATTTGGGGCCCAGTTCATTTCTGGACCCTTTGCATGTATTTCTGGATTGATCACTCAAACTTTAGAGTTTTCAGTTCTTCTTATATCATGAGAGTCCTCCTGGTAGAAGTGTATGTGAGCCTGATTCAGGCAATGGCTTTCAGAGCATGTGTACTTTGCTGTATTCGTAAACAATGCCCACCCTTTCGCTCTTTCATTTTTTTGACTGCAGCAGGGCTATAACCCTACCATTCCATGCAATTCATGATTGACCTTCATGTCACTAAAATCAAAGATATGTTCCCTTTTTCTGAAGGCTCAGGGACCATTGCAGAACAGGGGTTACAGAGAGTGTTAAGGGCCTAAGGCTGTAGATGCCTATAAGGAAACATTATTTTCTGGACCCAGCAGGGTAACTTTACATATAAACTCCTCATGGTGGTTGCTAGAGCACACACAGATCTGTGCAAGTCCAAGACAGAACAAATCTTACCACAGAGTGGGAGACAGCACACAATCCCAACCCCAGCCATGAAGCTATTGGCAGTTGTTAGCTGCTGGCAGAGAGAGACAGGGTTCTCTCTGTGAATACAGCTCCTAGTATATCAACCACACTCCAGTGTAGGACTGTACATGCCAAAACATTTGAGCATCACAAATTAGTCTTAAAGAAAAGAAAAACCACAAAGTTGAATGGGTAGGGAAGAGAGTGGATCTAGGAAGAGGTGGTGGTGTTCGGTGAATATGATCAAAGTACATTGTATGAAACTGTTGAACAACTAAAAATATATACTTTTTTTTTTACAAGTGTTTTAAGAAAGCACTCTATGACTAAGCTGTACCCTGTACCTGCTGGAAGTTTCGAAAATACTACTTGAATAAACTTTTTTTAAAGTTCTCTTTGTCTTCGAGTTCTCAGGAAGCAGAACAATACAATGGCTAAACAAAGCGTGGAAATAGAATTAGATTATGAGATGCCATGGTTTGGAGCCTGAGTATCCTCTAAGACTCGTGTATCAGAGCCATGATTCCAGACAGGCAGTGTTAGAAGGTGGGGTCTCACGGGTGGTTTTAAGTCTTCGGGCATGGCATTGGGAGGGATCATGGAATCCTGGTCTCTTCCTCTCTCCCTCACTTTCAGTATAACAGCCACAAGGTAAGCAGCTTTGCCTCATCAGGCACACCCGCCTAACTGTAGGCACAAGAGCAACAGGCCTCATTGATCGTGAATCAAAGCCTCCCTACATATGAGCCAAATCAAACAGTTCCTCTTGCTAAGCTCCTTATCTCGCCTATCTCTAACAACAATGGAAAGCCCACTCTTGTGATTCAATATATGTGTGACCCCAAGCTAGATGCAACATCTTGCTTCATCCATAAGATAAGGGTGACAGTAGTGGGGGACAGGAGATGGCTCAGCAATTGAAGTATGTGTGCTGTAAGCAGCAGGTCTGATGACCAGAGTGTATGTGCCAAGAACCCACATCAGTGCCAGTGGGTGTCCTAGCCTGCCTGTGCTTCCAACACTCAGGAGACAGAGCTGGGATGCACCTTCAGCAAGCTGTACAGTTGAACTAGCTGTGCTGTCAAGCCCTGGGTTCCACTGAGGAACCTGCCTGGACACATATGAGAGAGAATGCTTAAAAAAGACCCCTGACACAATCTCCAGGTTCCATATGCACACACACAGGTATATGCATTCTCCCACACCTGTATATCTACACATACATTAAAATATTCATGGAAAGAAAGGATAAGAGTAGTATCCCCATCATAAAATAATCGGGACTATTGGATGAGTTAATAGAAGCAAAGACGTGAGGAAATATCTAACATCTTAGATCTACAATTGTTAAAGGTTACTAATTTGCACCCTAGTTGTCTAGCATACTACTAATTATTTTCTCCTTTAAGCAAATCTTTTCATTAGTATTTGTGGCTCCTGCTGAACTTAAATATCAACTCCATTCACATCTCCCCATCGCAGGTCCTTTCTTTGAAATGTTGGTCATCAAGTACAACTTTCTTCTTGATGTGTCCACTTCAATGGCTCACATACCTCTTAAATTCAACTTTCCCCTCCCCAACTGGTCTCCTCTGCATCACTGCGAGGAAGCACACACTGTTGAAACTAGAATGCTGACAATAACCTTCTGTGATGTTAGCTCTGTTGTACAAGCCCCAAGTTGTCAATCTCTCGTCTCCCTTTTAAACCATGTTCTTCAGACCTTGTGAATACCCATTACCTGCTATGTGGACTATTCTTTTAGATTTTAATGGACTTGCTTCTCGGCACTCTGACCTCTTCAATCCCATTGTCTATGCATCTAGGAGAGCAATCTTAGTCAAGATGAACTAACTCTTTGGCTGTGCTCATAAGACATATGTGCCTTCATTTTAAGTTACCTTGTGCTCTCTGTTGCTTTCTTACTAAAGGCATTGGCTATTGTTTTACCTTATGAGAACTGTCCACCCTTCTCAGTGCAGAGCCTGTGTGCATGCTGGTCCTCCTAATTACCTCACCGATTCCTGTTCTTTGTGGCTTCTTGACTCTTACATTACATTCTCAAGAAACCGTCCTCTGATCTTCATGGCCAGACATGTCCTATTTTCCCTCTTGTTTGTGATGCTTAACATGATTATGTTTTTATATTTTGTTATGGCACCCTTACATTTCGTCTTATAATAAACTACAACTTCTGTGAGCCAGTACCTTTAGGAGACAATCCTGCAATGGAGTGGTCAGGATTTCACAGATACTATAGCCTTTGGAGGTTAACCCCCTTAATCCTCTGAAACCAGCTCTGTGGCTACAGAGTAATGCCAGGGACAGCATGAGCCTCATGCTGTAGAAGAGTAATCTATGAGATGTGTACAAGTTCATTACAACAGAGTTCATTGCTCATAACTGTGATTAAACCATAGTATGCTTGACTAAACATGACCACAGGAACTGAATCAAGTGAATTAGAGACTTGTTGGACTATATATTATTTGACCACCGTAACTTCAGGATAAAAGCTCTTCGGCACATTCTCGTCCCCTTAGAATTCCTTCAACTGTAGTGCCTGGGTCCTCAACACCCACAAGCAACATAGCAAGACACAAACATGACAGGATGACTTTTATTAACTGCGCAGTGTTTGCATTTCAAAAGCTTTCTTACTTAAAGAAATGACTGTTTCAAATTACGATGACTAAACGCAGACTGCAGATACTCCCAAAACCACAGCAAGGAAACAAGCTGGGGACTGCATTATTTTATCTTCAGAATGGCCAGAAATATTTCAATCTTCACTCTTTTGATGACTTCATAGAGAAATAACTGTGTGGTTGACTTTACAAAAGAGAAGGGAATTTAGAAAGAAAGGGAGAGAGACTGAGAAAGAGAGAGAGACAGAGACAGAGAGACAGAGAGGGAGAGAGAGGGAGAGGGAGAGGGAGAGGGAGAGAGAGAGAGAGAGAGAGAGAGAGAGAGAGAGAGAGAGAGAGAGGATGAAGCCCCAGCCTTTATTTTTTAATTCTGTGATGCCATCACAATACCTAAAGAAGAAAAGAAACTGTTTTCCTTTCTTTGATGTTCAAATATTAACGCAATAATTTTTTTCTGTTACAAAAAGATGACTGCCTTGAAAATATTTTTCTATTAGTATTTTAGGATTTTTAGGTCTTTGGACAGTTCATTTGAATGGCCACAAGAGAGCAGTAAGGAATTAAAGCTCAGTCAATGATTCACAGTCACACTGATGTGGGCTCTTTGCTATTAAAATTTGAAAGTGAGATGGACTGGTCATGTTTCTGGACTTAGAGAGACAGCCCAGGAGCCCCCTCTGTCCTGTAAAAGCTATCTAATCGAGGTTAATGCTGACATCATCAATAAATTACCAGGAAAGCACCTGGAATTAGAACTTCCAGGAAACTCAAGGTCGTATGTGAAAATGGAAAAATATTCTCACCTAGAGCTCATGGGTGTCTTGAGAAGTTTCTGCCCTGTCCGAGTGGAATATACAAGACACAAAGGTATGTGGTACACTACACAGTCACACAGGGAAGACCTGGGAATCCTTTTGAGCATGACCAGTGTTTAAAAATGTTTGCAACCAGGAATGTTTTAAAGTTCTAATTCTGCCCTTTCCTCTTTATAGTTTAACTATTGTATAAAGCAAAATTTGGGGGACACTGTGATATTTCTTAAACCTCTTCCCTAATTCTCTATATTCTCTACTCTATTTACTCACACCAATGTTGCCATGTTTGATTTAATATGTCTAATATCATGAATTATAAAAGTGAATTTAAAAAAAACATGAATTCACAAATGACTAGCAACAGAACTAGTATATGGTTGCTATGAATCAGTTCAAGAAAAGTTTAACAGCCGATAAAACAAAATAAAATTACTCCAAGCTCACACAATTAGAATCCCAGTCAATATACATGTCAAACTGTTTGTGCTTAGTAAATGGCGGAATGTAAATTAAGATGGCAGGTTTTGTGTTAGGAGGTAAGCACAGGCTGGAAACAGCACAATGCTTTGTACTAACAGAAAGGTGATACACAGCGTGTGGGGCAGACTTTCCAAAGCAACTAGAAAATAATGTAGCACCACAAGCTTTAAAATGTGCATTTCCTTGATCAGAGTCAATTCCTCACTGGCAACTAACGCTGTGGAAGCAATGCGATGGAAGAAATGTAGAGGTTTCAACAGTGAAAGGGAACTGGAATAAAATGGAAACTGTGTTTCAAAGAAAACAAATTCCAAATTCGTAAAGTTAAAGGTATAGGGGATTCAGCAAGACTTGGACAAAAGATACTGGCAGTGATATACGCACACATGTGCTGGCCCTGAAAACAAACGCAGGGTGAATTTTAGTTCATAGTAAGTGTGAAACACCCTAAGTGATTCAACCCAGGAGGAAGCCGTATGTTATTTTCAAAGTAGCGATTATCCCTGGGGATGAGTCTTAAAAAGGATTTGTTTCTGTTTTGTTTCTGTTTTGTTTTGTTTTGTTTTGTTTTGTTTTGTTTTTTCTACCTTCTTATTTCCCCGATTGCTTTGGTTTTAAAACAATTAGTGTATTCCTTTCAAATTCAATAAAAACACACCAAAATAATCTATTTCTAGGCTCTAGAAAATTCTCACGGAATCTTAAAATTTAGTTTGATAAATCAAAAAAAGGTTAAAATATGATGTCCAGTGACCAAGTGAGTCAGTAAAAACATACTAATTAAAATCAGCATATGTAATTTACAATTTCTTAATAGTATGAAAGAAAACTATGTGTTGAGAAATTTTCAGAGTAGTTGTAGATGGTATTCAGTCAAACTTACACATGTAGGTTATTTTAAAATCAGTTTAAATAGTTTTTCATACTTAACATGTAAAAACCTTTTGCTTTTTAAAAGAAACAAGCTCTTCCTCAGTATTATATTTATGAACAAGCCAGCAACCTGGCGTTTAAGCAATTTCATTTTTTCTAGATGTTTTAAGTGACTGTTTGCTCATTGATTTTTAGTCATATATTGAACCTGTAACTACTATAACGAACTCCATTTCAAAGTGACCTTTACTTAATGCAACTTCTGGCTGCCTGAGTCAGAATTTGGAAAGGGATAATCGTTTCACATTTTGAAAATAATATGCTTCCCAACGTAACACATGAGCAATTATTATTTTTAACCAAGTTTGAATTGCTTCTATATTTTTTTAAAATCATGAATTATCACATATTTCCTATGAAGCCACTAATATATCAGATTTAAACCAACACTGCAAAATACATATTATTACATCTAATTTATGTTAGCATAATCATAGTAAGTACAACCATTGTCTATCAGGACTTACGTGAAGCTGGAAAGAATCCTGTGAGTGAGCTCTCTAGTTCCTAGACGAATTTCATGTTTCCTTGGAAGAGACACTCTCCCAATTAATCATATGTGGTGGTCCATTTCCTTCTATTAGGGAACCCTCCTAAGCAGGGAAAAAACCTCTGATTTTCTTCCTGGTTATAATTTAGAGGAATGAGAAGCAGACTGTGGTGGTGTGTACAAGGCAGAATGGACCAAATGCCAGTTCCCAGGCTTCTCCTCAGCTTCCCACAGATGAAGCAAAAGAGCTGAAGTTCTTGCACATGTTTCTGTGTTCTCTGGTTTCTAGTCTGTGGATTAGAATCATGTTCTCGCTGCCTTTCTTAGTCAGCCTCTTTCCCAATGAATTTTATCTGTCTAAAGAAAAAAAGAAATGGTGCCATGGAGGCGTAAGACCCGACAGGGAAATGAGCACCACTGTTTTCTCCAGAGTAACTGAAAATGTAGTCTTTAGCTGCCAATTAAATCTTATTTGGTAGCCATGCCATTCAAATGTCTCCTTATGGAGCTCTTAGGCAGCACAGAGAGCAGCGTCATTGTCAACGTAAGCAACTGCATTTGCCACCTTTAATCCTCCTTGCAGCTAATACATGGTATTGCTTGCTGCGATGGCGGCTGTTTCCTTTGGTAGAAAGCTTTTTGGAATGTCTGAGACCCTCCTGATTTTCAACATGCTCTCTCCTGCTTCCTCCACTTCACTGCTTCCGTTCCTCAAACATCTTTGTTCTTTCACACAAGATGATGAAAAACTGGAGGTAAATTTGACCTCCAAAGTCCAAAAGGAAGGGCTGGAAAGGACTCCATAGGTAACGGTCATAGTTTGCAAGCATGAGAACCAGAGTCTGAGCTCCAGATCCTACCGCAGAAGAAAAACCAAAGACAGCTGAAGTATAACCTCTAACCAACCTACAGGGAAGAAGTGACAGGTAGATCCCTGGAGCTAAGGGGCGACCACTCTTGCCTCCTTGTCAAGCTCCAGCCAGGTAACAGACCTCCTCCTACAAGTGTAGCAAACATCTATCTTCCTGAGGAAAGACACCAGAGCTTGCCCTGATGCCTCTATGTGAACCTGCTCACGACATATATATCTATACATATACACACCCAGGGGAGCTATTGGAAGCAGAGGACTGGGGAAAGAGAGGAAGTTGTCTTCAGTGATGTACTGACTAGGGAGTGACTCACCAGGGCCTACACCGGCAGCCCTAGTCAAACCCAGTGCATCAAGAAGCAAAACAAAGAGATGTGAACCTGGGATGGGAAGTCAATGGGAAGAGAAGAGTGGGAGGAGAATGAGAGGGAGGGAGGTGAGTGGTACCAGAGTTACTACACACATGTATGAAATTACCAACAGGTAAATTAATTTGAAGAAATTAAAGGAGAGAGGGGACAGAAGAAGTCAAGGAAGGAAGGAAGAAGACAAATGGACGGAGTGGGGGAGGGGAAGGAGAGAGGGAGGACAGCCTAAATGAAAACAAAAGCACACACAACCAAGCAGTAAACAGGAAGGGAAAGGTGCAAAGAGGAGGAGGGAAGGATGGGACCAGAGAAATGTGAAGTCCTGTCCGCTAGTCACCTAACACCAACTCTGCCTTGCAAAGGAATATTGTAAACATGTCCTTACAGCTATTTTTTGAGAGCAGCTATGGAAGAGGCTTCTGAAAAAATACCCAGGATTGCTTCAATCTCTTTGGCTTGAACATTCTCATATACAAACAGCATGGAAACCTATCTTGCTGACTCGGAAGCAAGGGTAGTTTCCTTACTAACTCTTCTCCATGTAAAGAAACCTGGTCTTCTTATTTAATAGAGTTGCTCACTGTGCAAGTGTGAGACTTGCAGTGAATTGAAAATAAAATATCAGATGACTATTTTCTCAGTATTGATTAAACACCCTGTGTGTAAGTTCTCCTTCTGGGCTACAAGATACAATGAATAAATTCAGGGCTCTGGCAGTAATAAAGTCAGTTATGGAAATAGGTGATTGAAGATGATCAAACCCTGAGTTAGGTGTGATGGAGACTCTGGAAACATTCACAGACCTTTTCTGGTCACTCAAAAAAGGTAGAGGAGCTCATTGATTTGTTGTCTAATGTGCCTGCTGGTTGGCTGTGCCATGAAAGCAAAAAGTTCTTTTCTTGGGAGGCACATGATCTTGTATAGAAATACATCATATTTCATCATATATGTCACTGAGTATATATATATGTATATATATATATATATATATATGTGATGATAAATAATCAGGAGGGAATGTTGGAGCTATAGAGAGGAGATAGGAAGCTGAGGAAGGATGGTTTTAGCGATCCCATTTATCCCATGATACTAGGCAGGATAGAGATTTTCTGTGGTATGTTGACTTCTGCTGTGTGCATCATTTTGTCTTTCAAAGTAAACTTCCTGGTGACACATTTAAAGTCTGAACCAGATATGTCACAGCACTACATTAGCACTTTTTTCAGTTCTATACAGCCTGGCTTTCCCCAGCTTAAGAACATCACACCTGAGGTAATGGTCCTTTTCCTGAACCACAACTCCAGGACTGTAGATCTCCCTAGTCAATGCAGGTAAAGGAAAGGTGGGTGACACTGGGTGTGCACACGGGAAAGAGAAGTAGATGTGCTTACAGAGCACAGGTATTCTGTCTGGATTTCAGTAATACTGTAATCAGAATCACATTGCTTTGAAACAGGAACTCTGGGCTTCTAAGAGCTGTGAGGTGGAGATTTACCAACTGACCTAATCGTACAAAGAAAATGTCAAACTCCAGTAACAGATTTTTGTGCTCTTGTCTGCCTGAAGAGTAGAAGTTGGAACTCTTGCTCGGCACAGATCACAAAGCACACAATTACCATGGCTCCATGTTTTAGCAAAGAGTTTTCCTTCAACGTGCCAGATATTGTTAAAAACACAAAGATCCCTGTTCATAAACACTAGGCTCTATTCAGATCCAAACACACATGTTTATTTGTGTGCTCAGTGGCCTGCATACTTTGAGGATCATGTAAATAATAAAGTTAAACTACTTTATTTGGTATGAGTGAAGTTGATGGGCCAATAATCAGACACATTTGTGGGCCAATGCATGGGAACATGTGTTATTGATGAGAAACGGTGAACAGTGTGCATGTAAAAGGATTCAAGAAGCCTACCCCACATCTCTCTTTAGTTGCGTGAATATTAGATGAAGTTCTAGAGGTGGCTACAATTATTTCTTAGCAATGCTTCTCAAAAAGGCAAAACAGCAGTTTAAACTGAGTAAAAC
>NC_141535.1:114732500-114837500 GCF_021556685.1 Rattus norvegicus | reverse complement strand
ACTATAAAATATTTTGCAGTTAGGGTTGGGGATTTAGCTCAGCGGTAGAGCGCTTGCCTAAGAAGCGCAAGGCCCTGGGTTCGGTCCCCAGCTCCGAAAAAAAAAAAATATTTTGCAGCCCTGCAAAACATAGAATATATAAACTGTATTTCAATGTGCCACTATCAATATTTTAGTTTGAGTTTCGATTTTATGAATCTAAGAAGTTTTAAGGAATTCAGTGTAACATCTTGAAATGGATTTTATCTGATTATAATCATTTTTGAAAGCATTCAGACTTTTCATAAATGGTTTATAAATAACACCAACATTCTTTTAAAACTTTTGTGTGTATTGTGTCTGTCTGCATGTGTATGAAGTGTATGTGTAGATGCTCCAGAAGCCCTGAAGGGAAGAAGGTCCACCAAAGCTGAAGATCTTAGGCAGCTGTGAGCTAGGAACCGAACCCAGGACCTCTAGAAAAGCTCCTTTAGTTGCTAAGCCCTCTCTCCGGTCCCGTTAGCAAAATCCTTTCTTTTTTTTTTTCCGGAGCTGGGTACCGAACCCAGGGCCTTGAGCTTGCTGGGCAAGCGCTCTACCACTGAGCTAAATCCCCAACCCAGCAAAATCCTTTCTTATCCGATCTCATCAGTAATATTCAAATCATTTAAAACTCTGACTGTTAAACTAAAGTGTAATGATTAGGTATTCTGGCAATACATTTTTAAGCAAAATATTACTAATTTGTTGATTTTTTTCCAATATAGGATGATACAGTGTTATATATAGTCTTAGAGAAACAATGCAGAAAGTTTTCTTTCTCCATAATATGGATTGGTTCTCGTTCTCATGTGAGTAAAACAGGAAGAAAGCATTTTTTTTCTAGCCTAGTTTGAAATCTTTCTTCAGTGGCTGGTCCATATTTTGTATGTTGGGGTTTTATCTGTTTGCCGTTCATTTGGCGTGGTCAGCAGAGGGAGACGACGTGGCAGTGACTTTCTCCCACTTAAACTGATTTTTAAATGTGCTTATTTCAAAATCGCCAGTGGTAAAATTAAAAAAAAAACACAGACAAATGTATAACAGAAAATTTTAGAAGCTTATACAATTTTTGGAAGAAAATTCTATTTCTCCTCAAATGCCTTTCCAAATGAGACACCACATGTTGGGACAATGCATGTCTTCCAACAAGATCACCTATCCCACAGGCTGGGGTGTGTGATTATTCAAGGGTAACATCCACATCCTTTCCTTAGTTAACTGCAAATACGTTCTGATCCCAAACAGTAGTTTGTTTGTTTAGACGTCATCTTTTGAACGGGCATATGTACGTTTAGCAAAGAAATCACTTAAGGGACATTATATGACTCAGAGCTAACACTGTGTGTTTTTGTTTTTTGTTTTTTTTTTTTAAGGAAGAAATACATTTGTGTGCACTGCTGGTCTGTATTTATAGAGCATTTTGATTGTGAAGTTTGCATTTAGAGCTTTAGGAATGCTTGAGAACAATAGCGTGTAGTGCGGGGCAGTATTGTTAGTGGAGCCCTTTCTATTGAATTTTCTAAGATGCTGTAAAACAAGATATGTGAGCAGCAACTTTGGACACTTTTTCCCATCATTGTGTTAATATCAATCGCTGACTTCCACCATTTCTCTTGGTATGAAATAGAAATCCTGGTTCCCACTGCCTTGGCTGGAGGGCTTATAATACATAATGGGGTTGATAGCCCTAATGAGATTAAGCATTGTGATTTTATGAAGGCTGACCCAACCTGCAGCCTTTGAGATTATCTCGAAGACGAGCCTGTGAAGGGACAAGAGGATGCCCTTAGTTCTTTTCTTCTCCGGCATAGAGCTTCTCAGTTCTCAAAGCTGCCCCAGCAACATGGTGAGAAGATGATGGATTTTTTTTTCATGTTGGTACAGCCAGGCAGATTCTTGTTCTGGAAAAGCTAACTTTTGTCAGACGCCAAGGCTAATGCTTCTCTGGACAAAACATGGCCCGTGATCACTCACCATATGCAGACAGACTGCCAGTACAGGCCAGATCTGTTAGGAACTGGCAGGGCTCTGCATGGCTGAAACTGGAATTCTGTATAAAGGGGTGTGTATGTTAGACTGCGGCTGGAGTCATCCAGGACCATTTTGTTTTTGTTTTCATTTTTCTTTTTTTTTTTAAGCAAACAAACTACTCAGTTTTACTTCTCCATTTCCCATACACAGAAAAAAGAAAATGAGGTGTCGTAATAAATCATCCACACTCCTGTTTAAGAGGCATGGGAATCAGACATTAAACTCTCCCCTCATCTGATATATGATGGTGCTGGAGCAGTGCTTGGCCAGAAGAACCGTGAGTCATTATTAGGAGTTTGAATATTATGAGGAGTTAAACTATTTTTCTACATTCTTACCCTCGTTGGTCATGGACAGCCACTCATCATCAGATGAGGAGAGACGGCAAGTTCTGTTCTCTCTACTTCCTGTAGTGAGCTTAGGCAAACAGCGATGTCAAGACATCCATGGTGGATGTCCTCCCAGCACAGAGAAGCACCTACAAACTGATCATTTCCCAGAGCTGTGCACCTTACATTTACTGTCTTCTTTACAGCTAGCTAGTCGAACATTCCAGCTCTGCCATCCTACCTCTCTTTCAAGAGTCAAATAATTAATTACCTCCTAATACCTTCTAACTAACTTATCACAAATCCATAAAACTAAGCAACAAGCAGATGGAGGCAATTTAGTTTTATCCCTAGTATTTTTGTGTACTTTCACTTCACATTGTTGACCTGTTTTATCCCAAATAAAAAAATATTTTTTCTAAGAAACAGTTTGTTCCATAATATGAAAATATACTTGCAAGAACTTTCCTGAATGAGATTTAGCCATTACAAAGTTACCATGGATAGCAGGCAGCCGTCCGGAGCTTAAAGCTTGTCAAGTCACTGTGGTATTTAATTCACAGATATTCATTATAGGAGGACAGCCAAATCTTAAAATATTCAGATGAGTGTGACAGAATTTATGAGATGTCCAAACAGCAAATAATGCTAATAACGTTTTAAAGTGTTTGGTATGGACATGACAAGGTTTAAAAAGCTATGCTTTGTGCTGCTTAATGGTGAGATACAGCAGGAGAATTAGGATTATTAACATGGCTCTGAACAACGACACATGGTTTGCAGAAAGTTCTGGTTCAATGTATATCAGAAAAGTATATCCACGAGATTGCTGAAATGAACCTTTCCTGGTAAGATTATCTGAGACAGCTTTCCAATAGGTCCACAGACTACAACCTCGCTCAGACCTAGTTTGGGAGGCAGATAGGAGCAGGGAGAAGGCTTTATTCTGTGATGAGAGAAGGCAATAGAGCTAGCTTTGCTTTTAGCCCAAGAACAAAGATGGCCTAAGCTCTAAGATAATTTGCAAAAGAAACATGTGCCGAACTCAAGCGTATTTAGTCTGGTGGGCACGATATAAAGCAAAATACTGCCCTGCATCTCTTCTCCTCTCTCCCTTTCTTCCCAGAAAAGAGGGCTCTTTTCTCCCCCTTATCATTACAGCTGCTACCTACATATATTTAAAGAAGGCATTGTCCTTTGGGATTTCAGGGGTCCATGTCCCATATTTTGAACTTGCGTGCAACTCTGTCCCACGGCAGCAGCGTTTCTACTGCCATCCAACTCTGTGTTTCCTTGGAATCCCAAGACCTAACAGCATCTCTTGGCTGTTTCTCAACCTTGTACTGCAAATTTCCCAGAAGAATTTGCTCATATGACATTTTTGCTCTGATTTTCGGAGTCCTGTGTTAGTTCTGATAAATACCAACAGCCTTAGAACTTTCAGCCATTACTCCGATCCAGAAGCAGAATATTTGGGAAGTACGGAGAGACGTCCATAGAATTCTCTACAGGGGACAGAACAACTGTGTTTCTGCAAGTTTTTGTGACGTCAAGATGGTCTACAAACCCCTTTAGATTCAGATCCTGAAGATGTCAGTTGATGGGAAGGCTAGTAAGTTCTGTGCTCACACTTAGCAGGTGACTGCCTGGACTACAACAAACCTAGCTGCGTGCATTCTGCCTTGCTGTGTGAGCCCTCTACTACTCTCACCTGCATTAACTCAAGTACATCAGTGACTCATGACTCTACCTTCCTTTTATTTTCCAAAGCCAACTATTCCAAAAGTTCTACAATGCTATCTCTTAAACCCCTGTTGCTCAGTAGACACCACAGTGGCCTAGGATCACCATGTCTATTTACATGAAGAAGTTCTGTTGGCTCCTAAACCCTATGTCTAGTGCTTCTCATTGAAGCCAGCAAGTTCATGCAACACCCACAGTCAATTCTGTCTCCCTTCCCTCTCCTTTATAAAGGAATGTTTAGTTCTTTCCAAGTTTAAATTCTGATCCATATACTTGGGTCTTACAGGTCTTCCTACCCTTGTCATGGACTCTGCTGCTTGCTGTTATCAAGGTCATTGTCTCCCAGTTCATTTTTAAAACTAGACTATACTAAGTTTTTCATGTACTTGGGACCTTTGAACTTGACCCCTTCTTTACCAAGGATGCTTTGCTCTGTGGTTCTTCAGTTGGAAAACTCCGATTCACCCTTCACTCCTCAGGTGCAGCTGTCTTTCCTCCAGAGGTCACCTTTGGTGATTGACTGCTCCCAGAAATACCTTCACTGCCTTTACGTTGCAACATTCAACAGTGGAATTTGCTAGTCCTGTGTCAAACATTTCAAAAGAATTCAGAGGGGAAATTTTATTGGAAATTTTGAGTCATTAAATTAATGCTTGACACAAAATATGTCTCCACAAACATTTACAGAGAGAATGAATTAATAGTAAACCTAAGTCAAACACCAGGCACCCTAAAGATATGAAATAGAATTCTCTAAAGATCTAAAAGTGATGAAAAACTCATGGTTTTCGGCATCGCCATTCATGGTTGAGGAAAGTGTGTGTTGTGTGTGAAATATATCTTAAGAAACTATGCAAACATTTCCAAACAGCAGAACAGACCATGTATCATCCACCAAATGATTACAAATAGGAAATTGAGAAGGAATAGGTAATTTCTAGTAACTCTGTCTCTCCTCATTTCCTCTGGAATTCAATATTTAGAGTGAGCAGCAACGAGAAGGCTAATCGGCAGAGAGAACAAGCTGCGGATGAGGATACAGTTCCATTGTACAGCAATACAATATTTGCCAAGCAGTGTTTGGGTTCAGTGGGGTATGGAGTGGGGACACGAGTAGTAATCTCTAAATCAGATAAGTCATGGGAATCTTGTTGCCTAGTGCTGAAAAAATATGGAGTTATCCATATCCCTTTTGGTCCTTTTGTTTTAACTATAAGGGATTCTATGTTGGTATAATTCCAAACAATGGATTCTACAAGAGCAAAGTTCACAGCACAATAGGTACTCCAAAGTGGATGTCAATGCAGAAGGAAATAGGCCCAGTTAGGAAGCAGAATGTGTGCCTTTTGTCTTAAGATTAAAGCTAAATTTAACTCAGGGAAGATACAAAGTGTTTGTGGCTTCTTGCTTGTGTTCAACCAGAGCCCACAGAAATCTCTTGTAGAAACTATCAGTGCTATACGTAGCAACACTATGAATTTGTAAGTAATGAGTTTACTTATTTACTTCACAAATATTTTAAGGTCCATTCTATATCTCAGATGTCACTCTAGATAGTAAGGATAGAAATAGGAAGAATTGCAATAACAACCAACCAGACACGCCCCCCTACAGAGCTCCCAGGAACTAAACCACCAATCAAAGAATACACATGGGAGCACCCATGGCCCCATGCACATAGGTAGCAGAGGATGACATTGTCTGGCATCAATAGGAGAAGAAGCCCTTGGTCCTGTGAAGGCTCAATGCCTCAGTGTAGGGGAATGCCAATGTGCTGAGGTGGTAATGGATGGGAGGGAGGGAGAGCATCCTCATAGTAGCAGGAGGAGGGGGTATGGGAGAGGGGCAGAACCAGAAAAAGAGATAATATTTGAAATGTAAATAATAAACTATCCAATAATAAAAGAAATTAGTAGGAAGAGGATTAGAAGCTAATGTTATATAATGTATAGAAGATAAAAGTATATTGCTGTAGAAGATAAAATAGAGCAATTTGCTAAGTTCATATCTATTGAAATGCCCTGATAAGGAGTGTTAGTAATGATTACATAGCAGTACAAGAAAAAAGAAGGTCTTAAGATGATATGGGAAGATGTGGCTTATCTCCTAAGGTGAGATCTGTGTGGGCAGAAGAAACATTCGGAGCTGTAGCTGCATTTCAGATCACAAAGGTGCTAGGACCAAATTAAGTATGGCTTAGAAAAGAATAAAAGGAGGTACTGAGTAATACAAAAATTCTGGAAATAGATTAATAGATTCATATATAAATCAATAAAAGATTATTAGTTGGTAGATATTTGATAAATGATAGAAAATAACAAAATGATAGATGTATAAATATAGAGATGATACATAGATAGATAGACAGATAGATAGATAGATAGATAGATAGATAGATACATACATACATACATACATACATACATACATACATACATACATACATTAGATACATAGATAGATGGGATTCCATGAATCTATCTACTTAATTCCTGTTGGAAAAGATACTAAAAAGCTGCTGCTCCCTTCCCTTGTCTTAGGACAATTTGAAAGACGCCTCCATGTTGTGGAGCTCCCCTTTAATCAGCAGATATCACCGATTAAATGACAAAGAAGTTCAGTTTCCTTGTTCAATTTTTCATCCTGTGTCCATGATTTACTTAGTGTCAATTTTATGATGACCTCCAAGTACAAGGATTGGCTCAAGGGTATAAGCTCCAAACATAATCTTGTAGCTAGTTTGCTAACCGTCAGTTCATAATGAAGATGCCATTGAGGTTGCTTCAGAAGAATATAGCCATGACTTGCAGTAGTGTTGTAGCTGTGAACATTTTCATTGGTCATAAAAATTCAAATGCTGTATTAAAGTGGGCATCACTAAAATGGGCACAGTAAGCCTTCTGCCTGGCATGCCTGCCTTCTTGTAATTTCTTTGTAGAATTGGTAGTTTAAATACTTGACAGAATATTGTCAAAGTGACACACTGAATTACCTCTGAGGCTACAAAACCAACACAGTGAAACTCCCATCTTGGATTCTCTGATGACTCTGTCTTCCAGAAACCAACTACCATGTCAAGGAGGCATTTAAGGAGCTCCTGAAGCAAAACTCTGAGTTCTAACTGAACATGTGGCAAGACCTTGACACGCTCTTTCATTAGTCGAACTTGCTAGGAGTGCAGGTGTGGAGAACATGTGGCCAGCCTGTGACAGATGTTGAGGCAGAGACTAGGGACTTATGAAAGATAATAGATGTTTATTACTATTTTGAGACACTTATGAATTAGAACATAATTCATTCCAAATACTAGATATATAATACAAGCATTGGTGGAATGCACTGTTACGGTGTCATAGCCAGAAAGACTGTTGGGGCTACCATGTTGGTCTCTTGCTCTGATGGCACACAACTACAACCCCTAGCACTTATAACACTGAGGCAAGAGGATCAAACTTTAAATATATGCCTGGGCTACATAGTAAGTTACATAAATAGCTAACTTTATTTACTGAGACATTTTAAAAAACAAACATGAATATCACAATTACGATCAAGGATTAGGCATTAGATGAAAGATATTCCATGAAAAAACCAAATTTACACAATATCTTTCTACAAACACAGTGCTACAAAGGATAATAAATGGTAAAGCCCAACATAAGGAGGCAAGCTACACCCTAGAAGAAGCAAGAAACTAATCGTCTTGGCAACAAAACAAAGAGAAGAAAAGCACACAAACATAACCTCACATCCAAATATAAATATAAAGGGAAGCAATAATCACTATTCCTTAATATCTCTCAACATCAATGGCCTCAACTCACCAATAAAAAGACATAGATTAACAAACTGAATACACAACGAGGACCCTGCATACTGCTGCCTACAGGAAACACACCTCAGAGACAAAGACAGACACTAACTCAGAGTGAAAGACTGGAAAACAACTTTCCAAGCAAATGGTTGGAAGAAGCAGGCTGGAGTAGCCATTCTAATATCAAATAAAATCAATTTTCAACTAAAATTCATCAAAAAAAGATAAGGAAGGACACTTCATATTCATCAAAGGAAAAATCCACCAAGATGAACTCTCAATCCTAAATATCTATGCCCCAAATACAAGGGCACCTACATATGTAAAAGAAACCTTACTAAAGCTCAAAACACACATTGCACCTCACACAATAATAGTGGGAGATTTCAACACCCCACTCTCATCAATGGACAGATCATGGAAACAGAAATTAAACAGAGATGTCGACAGACTAAGAGAAGTCATGAGCCAAATGGACTTAACGGATATTTATAGAACATTCTATCCTAAAGCAAAAGGATATACCTTCTTCTCAGCTCCTCATGGTACTTTCTCCAAAATTGACCATATAATTGGTCAAAAAACGGGCCTCAACAGGTACAGAAAGATAGAAATAATCCCATGCATGCTATCAGACCACCACGGCCTAAAGCTGGTCTTCAATAACAATAAGGGAAGAACGCCCACATATACGTGGAAGTTGAACAATGCTCTTCTCAATGATAACCTGGTCAAGGAAGAAATAAAGAAAGAAATTAAAGACTTCTTAGAATTTAATGAAAATGAAGGTACAACATACCCAAACTTATGGGACACAATGAAAGCTGTGCTAAGAGGAAAACTCATAGCGCTGAGTGCCTGCAGAAAGAAACAGGAAAGAGCATATGTCACCAGCTTGACAGCACACATAAAGCTCTAGAACAAAAAGAAGCAAATACACCCAGGAGGAGTAGAAGGCAGGAAATAATCAAACTCAGAGCTGAAATCAACCAAGTAGAAACAAAAAGGACCATAAAAAGAATCAACAGAACCAAAAGTTGGTTCTTTGAGAAAATCAACAAGATAGATAAACCCTTAGCCAGACTAACGAGAGGATACAGAGAGTGTGTCCAAATTAACAAAATCAGAAATGAAAAGGGAGACATAACTACAGATTCAGAGGAAATTCAAAAAATCATCAGATCTTACTATAAAAGCCTATATTCAACAAAACTTCAAAATCTGCAGGAAATAGACAATTTCCTAGACAGATACCAGGTACCGAAGTAAAATCAGGAACAGATAAACCAGTTAAACAATCCCATAACTCCTAAGGAAATAGAAGCAGTCATTAAAGGTCTCCCAACCAAAAAGAGCCCAGGTCCAGACGGGATTAGTGCAGAATTCTATCAGACCTTCATAGAAGACCTCATACCAATATTATCCAAACTATTCCACAAAATTGAAACAGATGGATCACTACCGAATTCCTTCTATGAAGCCATAATTACTCTTATACCTAAACCACACAAAGACCCAACAAAGAAAGAGAACTTCAGACCAATTTCCCTTATGAATATCAACGCAAAAATAATCAATAAAATTCTGGCAAACCAAATCCAAGAGCATATCAAAACAATCATCCACCATGATCAAGTAGGCTTCATCCCAGGCATGCAGGGATGGTTTAATATACGGAAAACCATAACATGATCCATTATATAAACAAACTGAAAGAACAAAACCACATGACCATTTCATTAGATGCTGAGAAAGCATTTGACAAAATTCAACACCCCTTCATGATAAAAGTCCTGGAAAGAATAGGAATTCAAGGCCCATACTTAAACATAGTAGAAGCTATATACAGCAAACCAGTTGCTAACATTAAACTAAATGGAGAGAAACTTGAAGCAATCCCACTAAAATCAGGGACTAGACAAGGCTGCCCACTCTCTCCCTACTTATTCAATATACTTCTTGAAGTTCTAGCCAGAGCAATCAGACAACAAAAGGAGGTCAAGGGGATACAGATCAGAAAAGAAGAAGTCAAAATATCACTATTTGTAGATGATATGATAGTATATTTAAGTGATCCCAAAAGTTCCACCAGAGAACTGCTAAAGCTAATAAACAACTTCAGCAAAGTGGCTGGGTATAAAATTAACTCAAATAAATCAGTAGCCTTCCTCTACACAAAAGAGAAACAAGCTGAGAAAGAAATTATTGAAATGACACCCTTCATAATAGACTCAAATAATAGAAAGTACATCGGTGTGACTTTAACCAAGCAAGTAAAAGATCTGTACAATAAGAACTTCAAGACTCTGAAGAAAGAAATTGAAGAAGACCTCAGAAGATAGAAAGATCTCCCATGCTCATGGATTGGCAGGATTAATATAGTAAAAATGGCCATTTTACCAAAAGTGATCTACAGATTCAATGCAATCCCCATCAAAATACCAATCCAATTCTTCAAAGAGTTAGACAGAACAATTTGCAAATTCATCTGGAATAACAAAAAACCCAGGATAGCTAAAGCTATCCTCAGCAATAAAAGGACTTCAGGGGGAATCACTATCCCTGAACTCAAGCAGTATTACAGAACAATAGTGATAAAAACTGCATGGTATTGGTACAGAGACAGACAGATAGACCAATGGAATAGAATTGAAGACCCAGAAATGAACCCACACACCTATGGTCACTTGATTTTTGACAAAGGAGCCAAAACCATCAAATGGAAAAAAGATAGCATTTTCAGCAAATGGTGCTGGTTCAACTGGAGGTCAACATGTAGAAGAATGCAGATCGATCCATGCTTATCACCCTGTACAAAGCTTAAGTCCAAGTGGATCAAGGACCTCCACATCAAACCAGACACACTCAAACTAATAGAAGAAAAACTAGGGAAGCATCTGGAACACATGGGCACTGGAAAAAATTTCCTAAACAAAACACCAATGGCTTACGCTGTAAGATCAAGAATCGACAAATGGGATCTCATAAAACTGCAAAGCTTCTGTAAGGCAAAGGACACTGTGGTTAGGACAAAACGGCAACCAACAGATTGGGCAAAGATCTTTCCCAATCCTACAACAGATAGAGGCCTTATATCCAAAATATACAAAGAACTCAAGAAGTTAGACCGCAGGGAAACAAATAACCCTATTAAAAAAATGGGGTTCAGAGCTAAACAAAGAATTCACAGCTGAGGAATGCCGAATGGCTGAGAAACACCTAAAGAAATGTTCAACATCTTTAGTCATAAGGGAAATGCAAATCAAAACAACCCTGAGATTTCACCTCACACCAGTGAGAATGGCTAAGATCAAAAACTCATGTGACAGCAAATGCTGGCGAGGATGTGGAGAAAGAGGAACACTCCTCCATTGTTGGTGGGGTTGCAGACTGGTACAACCATTCTGGAAATCAGTCTGGAGGTTCCTCAGAAAATTGGACATTGAACTGTCTGAGGAGCCAGCTATACCTCTCTTGGGCATATACCCAAAAGATGCCCCAACATATAAAAAAGACACATGCTCCACTATGTTCATTGCAGCCTTATTTATAATAGCCAGAAGCTGGAAAGAACCCAGATGCTCTTCAATAGAGGAATGGATACAGAAAATGTGGTACATCTACACAATGGAATATTACTCAGCTATCAAAAACAATGACTTTATGAAATTCGTAGGCAAATGGTTGGAGCTGGAAAATATCATCCTGAGTGAGCTAATCCAATCACAGAAAAACACACATGGTATGCACTCATTGATAAGTGGCTATTAGCCCAAATGCTTGAATTACCCTAGATGCCTAGAACAAATCAAACTCAAGACGGATGATCAAAATGTGAATGCTTCACTCCTTCTTTAAAAGGGGAACAAGAATACCCTTGGCAGGGAATAGAGAGGCAAAGATTAAAACAGACACAGAAGGAACACCCATTCAGAGCCTGCCCCACATGTGGCCCATACATATACAGCCACCCAATTAGACAAGATGGATGAAGCAAAGAAGTGCAGGCCGACAGGAGCCGGATGTAGATCGCTCCTGAGAGACACAGCCAGAATACAGCAAATACAGAGGCGAATGCCAGCAGCAAACCACTGAACTGAAAATAGGACCCCCATTGAAGGAATCAGAGAAAGAACTGGAAGAGCTTGAAGGGGCTCGAGACCCCATACGAACAACAATGCCAAGCAACCAGAGCTTCTAGGGACTAAGCCAGTACCCAAAGACTATACATGGACTGACCCTGGACTCTGACCTCATAGGTAGCAATGAATATCCTAGTAAGAGCACCAGTGGAAGGAGAAGCCCTGGGTCCTGCTAAGACTGAACCCCCAGTGAACTAGATTGTTGTGGGGAGGGCGACAATAGGGGGAGGATGGGGAGGGGAGCACCCATAAAGAAGGGGAGGGGAAGGGGTTAGGGGGATGTTGGTCCGGAAACCAGGAAAGGGAATAACACTCGAAATGTAAATAAGAAATACTCAAGTTAATAAAAAAATAAATAAATAAATAAATAAAAATTAAAAAAAAAACAAAGAAAGAAAAGGTCTTTTTATAACTCTTTACCACTTGAAGAATAAGTGTGCAAATAAGTTAGCCACTTTGACCACTATAAAGAGACTCAGTTTCTACAGCTTGAGGACAGAAAAAGCTGTGGAGCAGTACCTGAAGTTGGTCAGGAGATTCAAATCTTTAAAAGCACATTCCACCATGACTGTTCTGTCACTCCAGAGTTCTGAGGAAAGCAGAGCCAATGATTAAAATCCCCTGACTCTCCCTGTAATTAACTGACCTCTCAGTCTTTACAGGTGACCTTTTCCCTGTTCAGAGTCAATATCACACTTTGGATGTAATGCAGAAGCAACAGAACATCCTTCCTTAGTGTCTCAGTAATATCCCCTAAGCTAGTAGCTTTATTAAGTCTTCATACAACCTAGTCAGGTCTGCTGAGGAAGGAGGTGGTCTACACTTCAGAAGAATGATGGAGTTTTTAACTCTGGATCAATTGACACCAGGATCATATACACAAGATGATCCTGAGCTTGCTGAATCAGAGAGGAGGGAAATTAAAGTTGAAAAGAACAGTTAATAAAAACACTCCGTCATTTGGAAACCTAATTTTTAAAAAAAGTTAAAGAGAGAACACAGAAACCATGCATATATTTTGCAAAGCTGACAAAACCCTAGACACTTCTGCAGGAAATCCAAAAGATAGCGTCCCAAGATGATATGTAATGTGCAGATCAGAAGAGAGCCAGGTGCTGGTAAGGTACTCAGAGGGGCCTTGCTGTGTGGAGGCTAGAACAGACCACAAGGTTTACACAGACACTTCTTGATAATGATGATGGGCGCTAGAAATTGAAATGTGAAGAGGGAGACGGAAAGAATTATTGCAACAGCTGGCTCAGGGAGAAGGATCACAGCCGAGGGAACTTCAGGTAGTTTTGATATGTGTATTTTTCTGCTTTTCCGGTGGATGTTGCAGGCTCTGGTGTGAAAATAGGAAAGGAAAGGGCTGCAGAGCATGACTGAACAGTTACAAGCTCAACCATGCTGGAACCTCAAATATAATGTTGAAACCATGGTATCTTTGCTAGAGCAGATGAATAAAGCTTAGAGGTATTACACACTGCCATTGTTCTGGTAATTGAATTCTTTTGTAATCTTATTAAAATTAAGATCAGGCAGAGTTCATATTCTTTTTAGTTGGATAATAAAGGGAGTAAGTATGTATAATCTTGTCTACATGTCTGTGTTAACTTTTCACTCCCCACCATAAATGCAATGCAACAGAGTTGAACCACACAAACTTCACAAGCCTTAGAAATTGTTAGTGATCAAGAAGTGATAAGAGTGTTGGAAATTTTAGTAACACACACAAACACGCACACGCACGCACATGCACACATGCACATGCACACATACACACACACACATATATACACACACATACAAGCACACACATGTGTACAAGCATACTTACACATACATATACACACATACATACACATACACACACATACACACACTCACATACACATACATACATACACACAAGCATACACACATACACACACATATATATATACACACACATACAAGCACACACATGTGCACAAGCATACTTACACATACATACACACACATACAAGCACACACACATGTGTACAAGCATACTTACACATACATATACACACATACATACACACACATACACACTCACATATATATACACACACATACAAGCATACACACATGAGCACAAGCATACTTACACATACATATACACACATACATACACACACATACACACTTGAAGTTTGGAGATCTAAAAACATTTCAGAAACAACCTATAACCTATAACATTCAAAATCCTTGGATATATGATCTGTCTGTGTAAGAATTTCCCACTCAACAGGGAGTACAAATCATTGCACACCCCTATCACTAAAAAGGAGCCAGTAGGTCCTTTCTAATAGGTCTCCCTGGATGGTGAGGAGAGCATATTCTGCAAGTAGAGTTAAGTTCTCTGCTTAAGGGCCCACATAGCAGCAGATACCACTGTATGAGAGTATCAGTAGCAGCTCCAAAACCATAGAGACCTGTAGGAATATCACAGCATGGTCCTAGGGCAAAGTCAGGTAATGTGAAAATGAGAATTTTATAACACTTGGACACTGGGTTCTAGATTGCTTAATAGAGAATATAGTCAATACCAAGAACCTGGCAATGAAATATTGTATCTGTCTAACCACACCTTCCTATTATAAACTAGAGCCCTTTATTCACAAGTCATACATGTGGGTGAGTCCCAACAGTAATCCATATCACAATAAAAGCATTGTAGGGAGCTGGTTCATGGGCCACAAAATATGAACTGTGACACTACTTACAGTGTCCTCACTCTCCAATGCTGTTGGACAAGCACCTATTTCTTGGGTCGTACTCATGATCGCATAGTAAGAGGAAACAATTACATGAGAAATAGGAAGGTGATTGGCTAAGTTCATAGATGGGTTGGCCTGAGCTGATGGCATGACCCCATCACCCATGAGTAACTTTGGAAGACAATAGTGAAGGGAAACGGTAACGGGAAGAGCTTGGGTCAGTGGTAGAGTATCAACCGAAAAGGTTCCCTCACCGGCTTTGTATTTGACACACGCTGCTCAGTCGGTGGACCTGTTTGGGGACACTGCACAGCCTCTGGAAGTGGGACTCTTTTGGCAAAGATTGGTACTAAGATTGATCCTTTGAAGCTCAAATCCCAGATGAGTTTCTTATCCCAACCTCAGCTGCACATAAGGAATTCTGCTGCACATTCCTGACACCAGTGAGCTGCTTCACCACATCTGCCCTGAAGCTTCCCTGAAAGTTTGAGAGGAAAAGAAAATCAACCTTTCTCCTGAAGTGAGTCTTCCAGGCATTTTGTCACAGCATCACAATCTAATACAATCAATGAACACAAACATCCTTGTCTCCATGGAACACTTCCCCATGGGAAATGAGGACAGCACATGTGTCTCAAACTCTCTGATTGTTTGCCGTCCAAGCTGAAGGCAAAATATGAAGTCAACAGGAAGGAGGTCTAGGGAGCAAGAGTCTGTGCAGATCCCGTCGAGCCAGAAAGTGTAAAGTTATATGTAGCACAAATCACTCCCAACAAACTACTTGGCATTGGAAGAGGTTTTTCCAAAACAAAATTAAAAGACAGAACAAAAATCACAACAACAGAATAAAATGGTGTTAGTCCAGGATTTTAGTGGAGAAAATTGAGGGATATTGGCTAAAGAGTAACAATGCCCAGTTGTAAGATGACTAAGTCCCATAGGTCCTAATACACATCAAATGAGTATGGTTAGTTATGGCACATGATAGATTTAAAGTTTACTAGGTAGGAGTGGGTTTGTTGAAAATGACCTGAAGGAAATGCAAATCAGAACAACCGTGAGATTTCACCTCACACCAGTGAGAATGGCTAAGATCAAAAACTCAGGTGACAGCAGATGCTGGCGAGGATGCGGAGAAAGAGGAACATTCCTCCATTGTTGGTGGGATTGCAGACTGGTACAACCACTCTGGAATTCAGTCTGGAGGTTCCTCAGAAAATTGGACATTGAACTGCCTGAGGATCCAGCTATACCTCTCTTGGGCATATACCCAAAAGATGCCCCAACATATAAAAAAGACACGTGCTCCACTATGTTCATTGCAGCCTTATTTATAATAGCCAGAAGCTGGAAAGAACCCAGATGCCCTTCAACAGAGGAATGGATACAGAAAATGTGGTACATCTACACAATGGAATATTACTCAGCTATCAAAAAAAAAGACTTTATGAAATTCGTAGGCAAATGGTCGGAACTGGAAAATATCATCCTGAGTGAGCTAACCCAATCACAGAAAGACATACACAGTATGCACTCATTGATAAGTGGCTATTAGCCCAAATGCTTGAATTACCCTAGATGCCTAGAACAAATGAAACTCAAGACGGATGATCAAAATGTGAATGCTTCACTCCTTCTTTAAAAGGGGAACAAGAATACCCTTGGCAGGGAATAGAGAGGCAAAGATTAAAACAGAGACTGAAGGAACACCTTCAGAGCCTGCCCCACATGTGGCCCATACATATACAGCCACCCAATTAGACAAGATGGATGAAGCAAAGAAGTGCAGGCCAACAGGAGCCGGATGTAGATCGCTCCTGAGAGACACAGCCAGAATACAGCAAATACAGAGGCGAATGCCAGCAGCAAACCACTGAACTGAGAGCGGGACCCCCGTTGAAGGAATCAGAGAAAGAACTGGAAGAGCTTGAAGGGGCTTGAGACCCCATATGAACAACAATGCCAAGCAACCAGAGCTTCCAGGGACTAAGCCACTACCTAAAGACTATACATGGACTGACCCTGGACTCTGACCTCATAGGTAGCAGTGAATATCCTAGTAAGAGCACCAGTGGAAGGGGAAGCCCTGGGTCCTGCTAAGACTGAACCCCCAGTGAACTAGACTGTTGGGGGGAGGGTGGCAATGGGGGGAGGGTTGGGAGGGGAACACCCATAAGGAAGGGGAGGGGAGAGGGGGATGTTTGCCCGGAATCTGGGAAAGGGAATAACACTCGAAATGTATATAAGAAATACTCAAGTTAATAAAAAAAAAAAGAAAGAAAAATGACCTGAAGATTACACACACACACACACACACACACACACACACACACACACACACACACACACAGAGGCATCTTATCAATTGTCACATGTATCAATAATTTAGATTGCAACCATTGCTTTATAACATATCCATATATACTAGAATATATGTGTCTTTATTGTTGTTTATGCTTCAAATCAAGCTTAAATAAAAGAAAGACCTGATTATTGGCATCGTAGACGCTGCTGATTGGCAGCCCTAGTTCTTAAACAAAAGACTCATGACTAGAGTCACCTGACAAGAGGAATGGCATATCTACATGGAACAGAAGCATGGACTCTTGCTCAATAAAGGCTATCTAGTTATTGCCACTGCCACTACACACTGACAATCGGACCCTTTTACCTTTAAAGAGATACCAATTCACCTTCAGTACAATCAGTGTAAAATCTAAATACAGATGTACTTTTCTCACAGGCTCTCTACTGGCATCATTAGCGTAAAGCATACTGAGCTTGATCACAAACATGGAACCTCACATAGCATCATATTGGACCAATGAACCCTGTGCAGTAAAAGAAATATCCTGGGGATTGTAGAAAGGATTGAATAGCAGCTTTACGATCCTCTGGTCACCATCACAGGCCGCCCTACTCAGTGGCCCTGGAAAGATGATGGAAGGATCTCGCTAAGGAGACATCCAGGAGATGCAGCTTAAGGAAGATGGCTCCTATGTTTCATAGTACTATATATCACATATATATATATATATATATATATATATATATATATATATATATATATATATCCTCATGGTATGACACACAGAGCAGACAAGTCCAATATGTAATTAGTAGAAATAAAAGAGGTCTTTATATCTGTCATTCCCACTGACTTGTGGGACATGTGCTACAAATGCTTGCAGGTTTAGAAGTTTTGATACTCAGACTGGTATGCTGGCACATGCATTATGGTAAATATCAAACTGTAGTCACAACCTGATCACATTGGATTCTGTATAACAAGACAACTGCTTCAACAAAAATAATTAGCCTTGATCCCAGAAATCAGAAGAGGTATCACCATAAATGAGTTAAAGGTTTGATTTTTGACATTCCCTTGACAAGTCGTATGACAGGAATAAATGATCCAGTCATGAACTGAAACGGCATGAAGACTCTGGGAACAGATGTCTCAGAGATAAGAATCTGAGTTATAGGATAAATCACTCAGCCATCTAACCTCCCAATCAAGGAGTTTAATATGGGATGACACAGGTGAGATATGAAAGGTTTCTGTTGTAGACTGAGGATTAGCCACAAGAGTAGTGACCGCAGCTCACTCCTTTAATCTTCTTTTGAGTTTCTCTAGCAAAAGATGAGCACCAGAGAGTCTGTAAGACTCAAGTTGTTGAAAGGGAAACCAAGCAATGCCAAAGGAAATCCTAACCACTAAGTCCTTTAGTTGCTGGTTATTGTTATAAGGTGAATATGGCCTCTGTAACCAACAGAATGCCTCCTGCCTGAGAACAGCCTTCATTGAATGATTAGCAGGTACTGAGATGTGGTGAACTTTCCCTCAATGTTCTATAGAACTGCTCTAAAGGTCTCACAGGATGTGCTGGAATATTTTTTTGTGATTGCATTATATTTCTTTCACTCTACAGTGTTGATTTCAAGGGTATTCTCAATAAACTTTGTACACAGAAGTCATCATTTCAAAATGCCAATCCCTAGATCCCAATCTACAGTACAGTATTGGGCATCACTGGGCATTTGACACGTCTTAATTCCATTCTAATAAGCCCTCCTCAAATAAACTCTGACATTACTATTAAAATATCCTCAGTATATTCAGAGAAACTGAGGCTTAGAGAAAATTGACTCTTTATTGGTAGAATTGGGATTTAACTGACTACTCAAGTTTGTGATACATGTGTGGTTAATCTTTCTGTCAAGTAAAATTATACAACCAGGTGGGTAGGATGGTAGACAAATGATTGATAAAATAGATAGAGATAAATTAGTCGATATATTATAGAAAATGATAGATAATAGAAGATACAGGTAGAAGTTAGATCGATGGATGGATGGATGGATAGATAGATAGATAGATAGATAGATAGATAGATAGATAGATAGATGATAGATAGATAGATAGATAGATAGATAGATAGATAGATAGATAGATAGATGATAATAAATAGAATAGGAAAATGACAGATGATAGATAGATAACAGATGCATCACAGAAAGAAAAAGTACAGATGAGAGATATACAATAGATAGAAGAAAAAGAGAGACAAAGATTATAGGCAGGGTTTGTGCAGAACTTTCCATGAAAGGCTGTAAGTGAATGAAGATTATTCATTGAAGACATGAGAATGGGGCTCTGGGGGACTGAAGAAGGTAGCACAGTTCAGGTTGGGATGAACCATGAGGGCCACAGCACATGTGGATCTACAGACTTACACAGTTTAACTGAACCATGACCAAAAAGTGCTCTACTGTTCTTTTGCTTTAACGCACACGCACACACACACACACACACACACACACACACACACACACACACAGAGAGAGAGAGAGAGAGAGAGAGAGAGAGAGAGAGAGAGAGAGAGAGAGAGAGCTTCTTGGCAAGGCAAACATTTAGTGGAAGGCTCTCTTTATCCCTTCATTCTGTAAAGTCTTCACCACATATGAGAGATGGCCGGGACAGAGCAAAAGGTGGGAGGCAATAGCACAGAAAGCAGGAATCATTCCCAGAGCTGTGAAGGTGATGGGGCCACTACGTGAATGCTGTGTGCCTGCCCTCTGTGCTTGTTCAACCCCGGAGCTGTAACCTTTATAAGGGGTTTGCTTAATGACAAAAATATTCAGCTGCATACCTAACCCCAATTAGACAAGGGCTGCTTGGACCATGATTGACCTTGACACAAGACTGCTTAAAGAGAGTCCTCAGAATTCTAAAACTGCTTTCAGAGTTTAGTTTGGCTGGGAAAAGGAAATGTAGCACACTTATGGCATTTTCTGTACCAAGCCACAGGTATCAAACACAGTTTTTTTTGTTATAATCACATTGCAAAATTGAACATTTCCACATGTGCCATTTGGCAAGTCCAAAGTGAGTGATTATGAAGGTTTATAATTGCATAGATCAGGTAAATACAGAGTTGCGTATTTTAGCTCACAAAGTGTACTTTCTCAGGTCCCTCAACCTCCATGTACAATGTGTTTATAGGATGTAAAGCCATCACTTCACATATAAACCAAAAGTGTATGACTTCAAACACTTAATGCCAGATCAGGTGATAAGTCAGCATAATATTTGGAAAGTGTAAATCCCAGGAATGGATAGCTATTCCTAAGCTAACCCCGAGGAAACGACTAATAATAACAGGTTGAAATCAAGAAGAATATGATTTGGACTAAATATTGAGAGAAGAAAAAAAAATAAACGTCCTGGCTTCAATAACTCTTAGGCTCTGAAATAATTCCCACAGGAAGCAGAGCCCTCTTCCTTGCACAGAACTCTGGAAATGAGGCATGATTGCTTGGAGCCCCCTTTTAAGGGGCAATTTTGCTTCAAGGGTGGAAGGAGAATTTTGTTTCATTTTGATTTCTATGACTTAATATTTAAGTCTCAGAAATAATCCTATAATTACCTACTAACTATTCCCCAAACTGCCGTTGAGTGTGTTCTTGCCTTTACCTCATCATAGCAAGTCCTGTATGCCAGGTTCCTTCACAGCCAAGACAAACTCCACAGTGTCACAGGCATCCCCCAACCAGAGATTATTTTTCACTCAAACTCAACATGATCCTGGAGGTCACTTGGTCTCCCTTGTCTTTGAGAATGTCTCCTTACCACTGGGCAGTTTTTCTAAACAATGAAACTCTCTACCTGAGCCAGAATCATTCTTTCCACGTGCCTCAAACCTAACTGAAACCCCCCCCTCTCTCTCTCTCCACAGAGACGGTGCCTTAGTTTGCAGATGAAGCAGAAACCCCTAGTACAAGTTTGTCATACTTCTCTATAACTCATGTTCACCTCTGTAACTCCTCCCCTCTGCTTCCTGCCCCCCTACCGTTAGAAAGAAGCATCAGAAAGATGCCACCCATCCTTGCTCTTCTTCAGGTACCTCTGAGGCAGTCAGCTGTGCCAAGATGTAGTCAATTATCTGGTCTCCTGAAACTCCTTGAGGTGGATGATGACTACATACTACACACAGTTTAGGAGAAGTGCATGATCTCAGAAGCAGCAGCCGATGCTCTAGGTGAGCAGTGGAAGGGTTACATAGTTGAAATCAGTGGTGTGAATGACAAACTGGTTTTCCATGAAGTAGGATGCCTGGCCATTCGGCCGAGTGCACCTGCTATGTATTGATTGACTAAGGAGTATTCTTCTTACAAGTCAGAGAATTGGGGAGGGAAAGTGCTAGTCTATTCTGGGTGTGTTTGGATACCAATCTAAGTGTTCTCAACTTGGATATTACTGAGAGAGAGAGAGAGAGAGAGAGAGAGAGAGAGAGAGAGAGAGAGAGAGAGAGAGAGAGAGAGAGAGAGGGAACACATCTCTAGACTGACCCATAGGACAGTGTCTCAGTTGATGGGATCCAAAAGAGCTAGCAGAATCTGAAAGCTTTTGGTCTCTCTAAAGAAGATACTGTCTGACAATATGCTGTCAGTGAGCTCTTAAAGAATGCAGAAGCCCAGGGCCGAAGCTCCCCAGTAAGGAGTTAAAGCAGTGTTGCTCCATGTGTCCTGCTACACAAATGCTGTAGTGCTCTTAAGAATCGGTGGTGGGAGAATATGGTTAACTTATGACCAAGAGAATGAAGGAAGCCAAAGAAAAATGCCAGGAACATATATATCACCAAGTATCAGTCTGTCCTCACTGAGAGTACCTGATGCTACATCCGACTCCCAGGGAAAACAAAGTTTTAAGAGGAACAAATAAATGAGCAGAACTCATCTAAAAAATAAAATTATAAAATCAAATGTTTCCTACCCCAAACATGCATTTCTCACCTGTTTTAGGGAACACTTCTCCAATCATCTCTGTAGAAAACAGAGTATGTCAAGGAGAATGTCCCAGAAGCCTGGAAAAGTAACTAAGACACACTAGAGAGGATATTGTCAGAAAAACAAATGGGCTGTGACTACATATATTGTACATGCATAGTGGTCACACAGCACAGAGGTGAGGAGGTGGGAAGAATAAAGGGAGAGCTTGTGTGCGATGTAGGGAACTAGATATGACCTCGCTAAGCTGCAGGGCACTGAAGCAGAACTAGAGTTTAAAATCAAGCTCAGAATTCTGGGTGTTGATAATTTGTACCAAATTGCGTGGGACTGTCTAGGGAGTGTTCCCCTAAACACAGGCATTGAAATATAATATCTTATTCAAAGTTGTTGGGAGACAGGACCTTCTGACATCATCCATGATGGTTCTTCCACCTTGACAAGTGGGCTCCTGCAATCTTCTCTAGAGCTGGTCTCTTTTCTTCCAGAGTGTTTTTGCGTTGTGCCACCTTCACGTATATAATGATGGAGCAAGAAAGCATGCTAGATGCTTATCTTATATTTATTCAGTTCTAAACTCATAAGGAACAAATTTCCTCATGAGAGTTTGTTCTCATTTGTACAGTGGGAGTATTTAAGTCGGCAAACAGAAGATAGGCCTTCCTGTATACTCTCTTAGACAGTTAGTTTTGAGTGTGTGGTGTTGTGACCTGTACAGGCACCCATGTGTGCTCATGGGGAGATCAGAGCAGAACCTCAAGAATCCAGCTCCATTGCTCTCCACTTTCATAATTGATTCTCAGAACATGTTCTGTTTGAATTCATTTCTATCAATTATCTGGAGGGTTCTTGCCAATACCAGTCACACTTTGGGGTAGTTATAAAGTCACTGTGGGAAGTCAGAGTTGGTACTTACAAAAATAGACAGGAACAGAAGGCTTCAAAATGAGGGTAGGAGTCCCACAAAATGCTGTTCATAGAGACTTTTTAAAAAATCTTTCAATCTTCTGTCATGCATTATATACTGACAAGTTTCCCCTCTCTACTCTTTACAGTACTCCACACCACCTCACCACCTCCCCTGTCCCCTTTCCACTCCTTCTGTTTCTGTTTCTCTTGTTTCAGAGAGAGAGAGAGAGAGAGAGAGAGAGAGAGAGAGAGAGAGAGAGAGAGAGAGAGAGAGGTACCTCCCAGGGGTAACAACTGAATGTGGCACAACAAATATTTCAATAAGGCACAAGTCTCACATCAGGGCTGAGCAAGGCAACCCAGTAGGAGGAAAAGGGTCCCATGAGTAGGCAGAAGAGTCAGAGACAGCCCTCTCCCTCTGATAGAAGTCTCACTAGGACACCCAGCAACACAACCATGCAGAGGGCCTAGCTCAGACCCGTATAAGGTCTATGACAGTCACTTCAGTCTCTGTGATCCCTATGAGTTCTTCTAGGTTGATTATGTGGACTGTGTCCCCATGGTGTCTGTCCTCTTTCCCTGTGGCTCCTTCACCCCAGACCTCTGCAGGCCTCCCCTGGCTCCACCTAATATGTTAGCATGGGTATCTGCATCTGCACCCATCACTTGGTGGATGGTGCCTCTCTGATGTCCATTGAGATAGACACCAATCTAAGAGTATAGCAGACTATCAATAATAATTATTGCATTGATTTTCCCCCAGCCAGAGTTTTTTCAATCCTGGGTCTTTGGGTTGTCCAGTCTCTGGTTCTTGGCTTGCAGGCAGTGTCGGATATGGGCTCCCTCTCATGGGGTGGGCCTCAGGTTGGACCAGTCATTGGTTGGCCACTCTCTCAAGTACTGCATCACTATTACCTCAGCAAATTTTAGAAGCAGGACAGATAGTAGGTAAAAGGTATTGTGGCTGAGTTGATGTCCCAGGCCCACTGCTAGAAGCCCTACCTAGTTATACAAGATGATTGGTTCAGGTCCCATATCCCCCATTACTAGGAGTCTTTGCTCGGATTACTCTCTAGGTTTCTACTTGGTCATCGAATGCCCCCCAATTCCAGCATTCTCTCCCTCTATTCCCATTTCCATCCAGCCCACTCCATTCACAAAATCTACTTTACCTTCTCAGGGAGAGCCATATTTCCCCGCTTCAGCCCTCCTTGTTAGACAGCCTCTCTGGGTCTGTGGATTATAGCCTGACTATTCTAATTAACAACTAATGCTCACTCCTAACCGAATACTTTTGACCTTCTTACACTTACCAACATGATTACCCTTGTGTGTAGAGATAGCTTTGCAGTGTACCCTATTTACTACAAGTGGGAGCAGCATGCTTAAGACCTACTGAGATAACCACTCTTTCTAACTGTGGATACTTCAAATCTTAGCTTCCTAGATTCTAAATCTTATGCTAAATATTCCTACACTGTGATATCTTTCTGTTGCCCTCTCTGCCACCTGCAGGATAAATTTGTGACACACACACACACACACACACACACACACACACACACACACACAGACCTCAACTTCAGAATGAACCTGGCATCTCTAGCTGTCATCTGCTGTTTTCATCCTGAATGCCTCTGGCTTTTTAAACTGCAGTTCCTACATCGAGTTCCTTCTCACATTCTGAGATTTTCCCCAGACATTTCTGTGGTCCAGAATGTAGCCTCTTCCATTGGCTCACTAGAGCACAACATCCCTTATTGTCCGTCTTATGATCTCTACGATGACTCTGAGACTAACGTGCAAATGATTTCGCATTCCTCTCCACAATTTCATGATGGTCAACGAAGGCTTTCTCCTTTGTGGGGGGAAAAATAAACAAGTCCACAAGCCCCTTCACCCTCTACATATAATGAATGCTTTATGTATTTCTGTTCAATGTCTATGCTGACTTTTATAAAATTTTAATGATGGTTTATAGGTGGTTCTGTTTTCAAGATTTTACTTTTACATGGTATCATGAGGATTTTTTATGTATTCCATTGTTTTTATAGTATAACATTACAAATGTCTTTAAAATATACTACTAAAGTATTTTTACTAGGACCATGACATGATCGGGCTTGCAATTTGGAAATTAAATTGGTCAGTGATGTAAAGGGCTGATGGAAATGGAAAGAGATTGAACTGGAGAAACCTGACAGGATTATATTTGATGGGACAGGCAAGCAATGGCTCCTAGAACCATGTAAAGCACTGAGGAAGGAAAAATGCAAGGGAATAAACATAAGAGGATTTTGTGAGGGGGAACTGGCAGGTGTTTGTGAAAGATCCCATGCTGCCGCCGAAAGAGAGGCAAGGTTTCCATTAGAAGAAACAGATGCACAGATGTCACAAAGGGCAGTTTAACAGAAAACAGAGACTGCAGTCTGTACACCCATGCAACCAGCGGGGGCTGGGAGTTGTTCAACATACAAACAGTAGCCAACTGACTCAGGTTCACGCCTATGGAAAGCAAGTGAGAGGAAATTTAAATGGAGGGGTGATTTAGCAGGTTTGTTGGTTTTTTTTTTTCAGACATCAGTTAATATAAAATAAAATGTGGCCTGCTAGATGGTTTAGCAAGTAAAGGGTTCTGGGTTCCGAGCTCTGTGACCTGAGCTTGCTCTCCAGAACCCACATAGTGACAGAAAAGAACATGTGTCCCAAAGTGGTCTCCTGACCTCCATATGCACACCCCATATACCCTGTCTTAGTTAGGGTAGTTATTACTTAGAGAACACAATGATAAACATAACTTGGGGAGGAAAGGGTTTATTTGGCTTACACCTCCACACCACAGTCCATCATTCAAGGAAGTCAGGACAGAAACTCAAGCAGGACAGGGACCAGCAGAGAGGATCTGATGCAGAAGCTGTGGAGGAATGCTGCCTACTGCCTTGTTCAGCCTGCTTTCTTATAGAACCCAAGAGTAACACTCACAATGGGCTGGCTCTCCCCCAGGAATTCATAAGGGTGGGACTGGGAGGAGAAGAGGGAAGAGGGGACTGTGATCAGGATGTAATCAGAACAAATAAATTAGTGAAAGAAAGCATCTGACATGTTTGCTCAGTCTTATGGAGGAATTTCATTATTTGGGCTCCTTCCTCTCTGATGACTCTAGTTTGTGACAAGTTGACATAAAACTAGCCATCATTCCCATACATAGTAATAACTACTATTATTACATATAAATAAATATAAAAAATCTTAAAAGTAAAGTATAATGAGGTAATGAGCTGTGAATATTTGATACAATCATAATCATTTTTTTTATTTTAACAACCTAATTGTTTTGGAGCTTGTTTAGGAATTTTTTAAAAATATGAAACATTGTTAGGTGGTGGGAGGAAGGAATAAAGTGAACCAGGAAGGAAATGCAAACTCTTAGATTTTTATGATGAGCCTAAAACTAAAAATAATGAATTAGTGTAAAGATAGTAATGTTATTTATGAAATAGAAAATGACTCAAAGGCTTGAAATTATGTGTATTGTAAGATGTCTTTGGGAAAGAAGAATAACATTAGAGAATAGTAGACTAAAGGTTACAAGGTTTAAATATATGTATAAAGCTTGGTAACAATGTAGTAATAAGGAGATCAGGGTTGTGATGATGAATCAGTGGGAAGAGAGCTTGGGCTACAAAAACGTGAACCTGAATTTGGCCCTGCAGTAGCCATTAAAAAAGCTAGGCATGCACCTTGTGATGAGATTGCAGAATGGCACAAATCGAGATGTGGTATTCTGAATTAAAATACAGATTATGTTTAATGATGCCACCTTAGAGCAGTGTCATACCACAGTGCCTGTGTTTCATTTTGCAGAGTTTGAAATTTTAAAATAAGTACATGTGGTAACATATCACACGATTGATTCACATTCAAGATTTCAATGGGCCTCTACCTTAAACTGTGAAAAGGATGATTCCAAAATTGCACAGTGATTAGACATAATAACTATCTCGAAGATGCCATCGGCGGTTTGAAGCTGATGATACTCCAACATGTGAATCGAGTGGAATAAAACACATTTCCAAACATTATGGATTAAAAAAAAGTGTTACAGATATAATTTTCAATCCTATGAGCCAAATAATTGCAAAATGATCTAACCATACTTTAAAGGAAATGCTCATACAACAGAAGGGGATATGAGATCTCCCTGAGATAGATTGAATAATACTCTATTGACTTTAATTTTTTTATGTCAATGAGACAGGTAGCATAGCTGCTGGGGGAAAAACTGGATTTTAGGAACTGCTGAATTAAATCAGCCTATACATGTGATAACCTCAGAAAGGAGGTCAGGAAATGTGTTGCATTTGGGGAGAGGTTATGTCTGTGTTTCTACAGGAAATGAAATGCTGTGGATTACTTCAAATTTAATAAAGACTAAATTTGACCGGGGAAGACCTCCTGAAAAATCTTGACTGCAGACATGAAGAACATAACCAAGAAGAACAACAAAGCAGGTTAGGTATGTGCTGATCCCTCTACATAGGAACAGCTCTGAGACAGGCTGAGATATGGATGTCTCTTTGTAGCCAACACACTTTGTTGGGTACTGTTTAAAAAAACAACAACAACAAAAACAAAAACAAAAAACACAACTTCACACCTGCAATCCTAAACTTGAAGATCTTTGGTAATAAACACTTGGGAGAATGGTCTCTGGATAGCCTTGTGAGGGATTATCTTAACTAAGTTGTGGGAAGGCACATTGCACATTTAAATTGTGGGCAGGGTCATTCCTGCTTTAGGGTAACCTAACTGTATAAGCAGAAGGGAATTGAGAGGTAACATCCACTCTCTCTGAATCTTGTCTGAGGATACAATGTCTCCATCTCCTGCCACTGTGACTTCCTGTCTATAGTTCTCAGACCTTTATCCCCTACATTGTTTTTCTTAGAGCATTTTATCATTGCTACAGAAAAGAAACCTAGATAAGAGCAGAAGCACGTGGATCCTGAGAGCTCCCTGTACTGTCAGCCTAGCCACAAACAGCAAGTCACCAGCATCCAGATCACTGAGAGACCTTGTCTCAGGGAAATGCTGACGGTGATTGAGGAAGATAGCCTATGTGTTCTTCTGTTTTTGCATAGCATATATGGGTACAAGTACCTATGCACTTAGATGCACATACCACATACACACATATCACACACACACACACACACACACACACACACACACACACATCACTACCACCACACCCATGAACAAGGAGGAAGAGGAAAAGAAGGAAGGTAAAAATCTATTTCAGCATATGTTAATATCTTTTAAAACACAGTTAGAAAGGGGCACATCTCCTAGATGCCAGCTCGGAAGACTATTGTGAAATTAACACATCCATGTAACCATAGCCAGAGTAATAAATACAATGAAATTCATGATCAAAAACTTATCTAAGTTTTCTGAATTATTAGTTCCAATTTATGCAAAATAAACACGATTCTTGCTATTACACACAAAGCCTTACTGTTTTATTTGTATGAATAAATTTAATAACATGGCAAGTATCCCTTGCATCTAAGTTCTTGAATATAAAATATTCTTGTACAACCTATTCTGTTGTGTTTTGTCATGAAATATTAATGCTAAATAATATTTCCTGCATACACTTTTAGGTTGATTTATTCTATTGTTGCAGAAGACTTTGATTATGCACAGTTGAAAGCCATTAGGCATATGCTGCTGTGAACATTTCTGCACTTGAATTACAAGCTATGCCTGCATGCGGCCTATAGATAACACGTCGCATCTCAATAGATATCATTTAAAACACTTTCTGAAGTGGACACACCCATTCATGGTCCCTGTAGCACTATGTGCAAGTGCCCAAAGCCTCACCCACAGTCTATTATCATTTAGTGTTGTAGATCTTTAATAATAGTGCATGGAGTGCATGTGCAATGGATATCTTACTGTGGCCTTACTTAGCACCCACTGACCACCAAGGAAACTGAATACACAGACACCCTCTACCATGAATTGTCTGTTTACCTTCCTACTATCTTTGCCTGTCTTGTCCCTGTTAATTAGGAAGATAAGTTCTGAACCCAAATGTTCAACAAGGGATCCTTTTGGGAGACACAGTTGCAACCCATTTTTGAAAGTCCTACAATAATGTTTTGCTAACTCTATGTTATCTCAAATATTTTTCCTTAGCTTTGCCTTTACTTAAAAACTTTCACGGAATTGATTTTATGTTTTGGTATGGTACGAGATAGGGATCAATTCTCCCTAAATTAATTTGTGAGTTTAAGATTTCTCAGTTGAAAACAAAAAAAATCAATCCTTCTTTAAACCTTATGGTCCTAATATTCCATTTAGAAAAATGAGCAGGTGATGATAGTAGGGAAATTCTGAATGAGTTTAAAAATTGAAGAGAATTGCCTGGCGAGCTGTACGATGTATGGAGGCAGGGAATGGAACATCAGTCCTTTAGTGGTCCTGGAAAGGGAACTACTTATATGGTTGTGTAGAACAACTCCACCTTGACTGTGGGACTAACTCTAAACAGGTGCACTGTTGATATAGTATTAGAAGAAAGAATAAAACCACACACACGCACACACATGTGCACACATACATACATATGCATGCACATGGAATATGCAAAGGTATCACTTCAAATGGGTGATAAAATGATAATTGCAATAAAACTATTCGGGAAAAACTGAACAGAACAGTTTGTATCTTTCAATGAAACAAGCTGTAAATGGAGAAAATATAATAAAAATATTAATAGTCAGAACTTCCAACTGAAGCCACAATTACTCTGATGCCTAAACCACGCAAGGATGCAACAAAAAAACTTCAGACCAATTTGGCTTATGAATATCAAAGTAAAAATACTCAATAAAATTATTGCAAACTGAATCCAAGAAAACCATCTGAATGATCAAATAGGGTTCATCCCAGAGATGCAAGGTTGGTTCAATATATGAAAATCCATTAATGTTATCTACTATATAAACAAGCTCAAAGAAAAAAGTCACATGATCTTCTCCTTAAATGCTGAAAAAGCCATTGACAAAATACAGCACCCCTTCATGTTAAAAGTGTTGGAGAGATCAGGAACTCAAGGCCCATACCTAACATAATAAAAGCAACTTACTGCAAACCAACAGCCAATATCAAATTAATGAGGAGACATTTGAAGCAATCCCACTAAAATCGGGGGACAAGGATGCCCACTCTATTCAATATAGTACTCAAAGTTCTAGCTAGAACAATAGGACTACAAAAGGAGATCAAGGGGATACAAATTGGCCAAGAAGAATTAAAGACATCACTATTTGCAGCTGATATGACTGTATAGATAGGCAACCCCAAAAATTCTGCCATAGAACTTCTGCAACTGATAAACAATTTCAGCAAAGTGGGTGGATATAAAATTAACTCAAATGATAAACCAGCTGAAAAAGAAATTAGGGAAACAACTCCCTTCACAACAGCCACAAATAATAAAAAATACCTTGCAGTAACTCTAACCAAACAAGTGAAAGATCTATATGATAATAACTTCAAGCCTCTCAAGAAATAAATCAAAAAAGATCTCAGAAAATGAAGAAATCCCCATGCTCATGGATTGGCAGAAATAACATAGCAAAAATGGCCATCACACCAAAGGTGACCTACAGATTCAATGCAATCCCCATCAAAATCCCAACACATAGAATGAGCAATTCTCAAATTCATCTGAAAGGGGAAAAAAACAAAACAAAATAGTGAAAACAATTATTTTTAATTGGATATTTTATTATTTACATTTCAAATGGCATTCCCTTTCCTGGTTTCCCCTTTGGAAACCCCCTATCCCGTTCCCCCTCCCCCTGCTTCTATGAGGATGCTCCCCCACCTGCCCACTCCCAGTTCCCTGCCCTGGCAAAAACAATTCTTAATAATAAAATAACTGCTGAGGGAATCACCATCCCTGACGTCGAGCTATACTATAGAGCAATGATGATAAAAACTGCATGGTATTGGTACAGAGACAGACACATTGACCAATGGAACAGAATTGAAGACCCAGAAATGAAACTACACATTTACAGACACTTGATCTTTGACAAGCCAAAAATATATAATGGAAAAGAGAAAGTGTTTTCAATAATGGTGCTGGTCCAACTGGAAGTCTGTGTGTAGAAAAATGAAAATAGACTCATATTTGATACCTTGCACGAACCTCAAGTCCAAGTTGATCAAGGACCTAAACATAGAATCAAAATACATTCATCTAATAGAAGAGAAAGTGGGAAAGAACCTTGAACTCATTGGCACAGGGGGAAATTTCCTAAACAGAACTCCAATGATTCATGCTCTAAGACTAAGAATTGATAAATGGGACTTCATGAAACTGGAAAGCTTCTGTAAGGCAAAGGACGGTGACAATAAGACAAATTGGCAGCCTGCAGACTGGGAAAAAATCTTCACTAACTCCACATCTAAAATATAGAAAGAACTCAAGAAGTTAACCACCAAAAAACCAAACAACCCAATCAAAAAATGGGGTATAGAACTAAACGGAGAAGTCACAACAGAGGAATCTCAAATCAGGGAAATGCAAATCAAAACGACTCTGAGACTCCACCTTACACCAATCAAAATGGCTTAGTTCAAAACCTCAGGTGACAGTACATGTTGGCGAGGATGTGGAGAAAGAGGAACACTCCTCCATTGCTGGTGGGACAGCAAGCTGGTAAAAAATCACTCGGGAAATCAATCTGGAGATTCCTCAGAAAATTGGAAATAGATCTACCTGAAGATCCAGCTATACCACACTTGGGCATATACCCAAAAGACGCCCCACCATGCCACAGAAGCACATGTTCTAACATATTTATAGCAACCTTGTTTATGATAGCCAAAAGCTGGAAACAACCCAGGTGTCCCACAACAGAAGAATGGATACAGAAAATGTGGTTCATTTACACAATGGAATACTATTCAGCTATTAAAAAATAGGACATCCTTGTTTTGCAGGCAAATGGATGGAACTAGAAAATATCATCCTGAGTGAGGTAACTCAGACCCAAAAGGACATGCATGATACGGATACGTACTCACTAATTAGTGGATATTAGCCAAAAAAAAAAAAAAGGTACAGAATACCCAGGATACAGTCCACAGAACTCAAAAACATTAACAAGCCAAAGGGCCCAAATGAGGATGCCTCGATCCCACTTGGGAGGGAAAAGAAAGCAATCACAGGAGTGGGGAGAGAGGGAGGGACCTAGGTGAGAAAGGGAACAGGGAGAAAAAGATGGGTACATGATCAAGTAATAGCTTGGGGGAACAAGACTGAAGCCCTGAGGGCCAGCAGAAAGAATGAAAACAGGCAATCTCAGGAAGTAGGAAGTGGGGGAAAGCTCCAGAATGTACCAGAGACCTGGGAGGTGAGAGACTCTCAGGACTCAAGAATGGGACTTTAGATAAACACCCTAGAATGGGAGAGGGGACTTGTAGATCCCATCTCCAGCAGAAAGTCAGGGCATCAAGTGTGGGATGGGGTTGCCATCCCACAGTCAAAACTCCCACCCATAATTGTTCCTGTCTGAAAGAACTGTAGGGACAAAAATGGAGAAAGGGTTGAGGAAAAAGAAGTTCAGCAACAGGCCCAAAGTGGGTTCCAGCTCAAGGGGAGGCCCCAAGGCCTGACACCATTACTGAGGCTATGGAGCGCTCACAAACAGACTTATCATGACTGCCCTCTGAAAGACCCAACAAGCAGCTGAGAGAGTCAGATGCAGATGTGTGCACCCAACCAATGAACAGAGGCTGCTGACCCCTGTGGTTGAATTAGGGAAAAGCTGGAAGAAGCTGAGGAGGAGGGCAACCCTGTAGGAGGACCAGCAGTCTCGATTAACCTGGACCCCCGAGATCTCTCAGACACTGGATAACCAAACCAGGTAGCAGACACCAGCTGAGATGAGGCCCTAACACATACACAGCAGGGGACTCCCGGGTCTGGGTTCAGTGAGAAAAGATGCACCTAACCCTCAAGAGACTGAAGGCCCTGGGAAGTGGGGAGGTCTGGTGGAGTGGAGGTGGGAGGGTGGGGAATCCTCTTGGAGATGGGGGGAGGGCTGGGTAGGGAGATATGGAACCGGGAAAGGGATTAAATCTGGAGTGTAAAAAAGAAAAGATTAAATTAAAAAAAATCATAGGCATAAAATCAAAACGAAAAAGGAAAGAAAGGAAAGAAAGAAAAACCTAAAACAAAGATCAGTGGATTTCAAGTAAATGATTTTTACAATGGAAAAGAAGTCACCAAAGGATAAGGTCAAAGCATTTAAGCACCAGGACAAAAGCCTGTTGGCTTCAGAAAAAGCTGAAGGCCATGCGGGCTAGAAAGGAAAATGAAACACATTCTTTATCAGTAAAGAAAGGATTCAAAGACAGGGGAGGTCTCTAAACACATGAAGACATTCGCACAGCCTCACAATGGGAGGACTCTAAACACATGAAGACATTCGCACAGCCTCACAGTGAAAGAAATGCACTGCCCCGCGCAGACTGCAAAGATTTCAAAGAACGTCACAGATTGGCACAGAAAATAAGCAGTGTCGTGCGGGTGGCATGGACTATTACATGCTGCTGTCTTCCTTAAGCATGACGCCCTTCACCCTGAAGTCCTTTGACGCCTTACTCATCAAGCTGTTCACAATACCAGTCTTGAAAGCTTCCCTAATGTCTGAAGGACAGAGAACTATTAGATACGTGAAATAAATGAACAGGAGAAGCTGGAAAGAGTGAGGGGGTGGGGCGGGGGTGGGGTGCACACTTCATCTGAAATCTGACACAGAAATTGCCAAAGTAGATCCTGTAGAAGTTCAGAAACTTAGACTACGATAGCACTAAGTAGCTCAATACATAGCTCAATACATAGCTCGTCTAGAAAAATGCCCAAGAATCTTAAGAATTCACAAGTTCAATGGGAAAACCATCTTTCTCTAGGATCTCGGAAAGAGGGAAACAACTTTGCTTCAGCGTGGTTCCTTTTATTCTTCTTCTGCCTTGTAATTCCTGTGAAAAGACCTACTTAAGACAAATGAAATAACAATAAGAATTAATGCTGGCAGAGATTACAACGGAACACATGCTGATTGTTTGATATGATTTAGTGATTTCAATCATACACCACATGCATCAATGTCTTATCTTCTTCACGCCTGCATGCTAGCTCCCCTCATTTCACAGTTAAAGAAATGGGGTGAAGAAAGGTAGAATGACTAGCCTAGTGTCACATGCCGGTTAATAAAGCTGCAGTCTTGACCTGGATACCTTGGACTTGCGTTTCGTGCTTTCTGCACTGCTATCCCTCTTGACGGGCTATGTTTTACAGAAACTCTCTTTAAGGCCAGCCTGATAATGTCACAGCCCACTGGGCAACCTCTGTCATTTCACACGTCCCTTGTGTCCCACTTCTACCACCTCACCTCAAACAGACTCTCACACAAACAAAAATGACTTTGTTTGGAAAGCAACGACCTACTCTGCAGTGATCCGAAGCCTCGCACAGCCCCGTGGATAATTGGAGGAAACTAACAAATGATTTTCATGTTCGAGACATATGTGAATAATTGGTCAAAGTTCAGTGGCGTCCACCCTACTCTGCAGAATCGAGCTGCTTCTGCAACCCTCAGCCAATGAACCCCTTCTCGAAGTGTTTTGTTTACGCAGGCAAATTCTCAGCATATGGCTGGATGGAAGGCTGTCTTCAGGACCAAATTCCAAATGGTCAAGAAGGAAGGAACAGGACGCAGCTGATGCAGAAAATGTGGCTGTGGTTACACCATGGAAAACAGAACAGCATTGCTTTGCTTAGCACCAGGACCAAGATAAGATGTAGGGAGCAGGCTCTGGAACCCCACACAGCTGACAGGGACTCCAGCACCTTTGTTTCTACTCTTGTTTGTTTGTTTATTGTAAAGTGCTGGGACTGAACCACAGGCCAGCAACATGCTAGTCAAGCACTGGACCACTGAGCTGTAGCCCAAGTCCATTTTTTTTCTATTTTCTGATAAGTTCTCACTAAGTTGACAGTGTGTCCTAGAATTCTTTCTCCAAACCAGGAAGGCTTTGAACTTGCAAGCCTCCTCGTTAGTCCCTGGACAGCTAGCGTTATTGACACAGACCACCAGCCCAGTCTCTATCAACCTTCTGTGTAACCTGGGGTAAGTCTCCTCTGCTCTCACTTCCGTCCTCCCAGATTATGTTATTTTTCCCAACAAGATTGAGAGGAAGTTTACAAACCAAGAAAATCAACTCTGGTATGCTGGTGCAAGACATAACCCCAGCCTTTGTTGGCGGCTGAGTTTCAAGAGTTCAATTTCAGCTGTGGCTCATATAGAGATTTGTCCCAGAAACCTCAGACTAGGTTGGCAGTGCAGTGGTGTGGCACTGTCTTGAGTAACATGCCAAAAGTCTCAGAGTCAATCTCTAGAGCAGAGAAAAAGTATCCTCCATGTATGATCAAATAAAGGATTACTCTCGTTTCCAACACGACGAACTGGTGGTCTCTCTGTGTGTTTCTCTCTCTGTATCTCTGTCTCTGTCTCTGTCTCTGTCTCTGTCTCTCTCTCTCTCTCTCTCTCACACACACACACACACACACACACACACACACACACGTACATTCACACACTCTCTAAAGACATCTTCTGTGTTTCTTCTAAGGCTAGAGCCTACACCATGCTGGATACACTTGGCCTTTCAAAATGTATATTAGCTATGCCTGGGGATATGCAGACAAGGCAAACTCTATATGCATAACTATATACAAAGTCTAAACGTAAGATTACAGTTAGTTCACATTAAGAATGAGTCCTGTTTCCTTGATTATGTCTGCTCTTTTCTCATGTTCTATGGCCTGTGCAAAAGTGATAAATAACTTCTGAATCCTCACACACATTAAATAAATTGTCTGTTCTCACTTGTTCTAGTTAGTCTTATTTTTTGTACTTTTGGATTGCAATTTAGGAAAAAGCTAAAAGAATTGCAGATCTACTTTGTAGTTAATCATACAAAGCATATTTAGCTCATAAGAGAGAACTGGTCGATCCCCTGCCTACGTGTAGCACATGAAAACTGAGGAAATAGACAGACATCAATAAATTTAAGTACATAAGATAATAGGAAAAAATTACTAATTCAGTCAACCAAGTAACAGTGACTACTAGATTTGTGAAATGAATGGATTGCTTTTCTAGCCATTCCATGTTTCTTTCTCTATAAAGAAAGCTAAAGGCTTACATTTAGAAATATTTTTGAGGCACCATCTTTCAATATTCACCAGACTGGCCTTGAATTCATAGTTTCAAGTCATCCTACCTCAGCCTCCTGAGTGAAACTGGAGTTACACTATCCAAAGCTAAAATCATTACTTTCCAGTCAAGTCGTTCTTTGCTTTGTTGTTGCTGGGTGTGTGTGTGTGTGTGTGTGTGTGTGTGTGTGTGTGTGTGTGTGTCTGTCTGTCTGTCTGTCTGTCTGTCTGTCTCGTGAGCGTGTTTTCATTCTCATTGAATTGGTCAGTGAACTTGAATATTTTTCTTATGTTTGTTGGCCATTTTCACTTTACCTTATAAGAACTGTCTCAGTCAATTGCCGCATTTGTTGATTAGCTTGTTTCATTTTTGATATTCAGATTTTTTTAGTTCTTAATGCATTGATGTTCTTTCTAAACACTTATCCTCCATCAGATATATCACTAGCCAAGATTTTTTCAATTGTGTAGGACCTTTCTCTGCTCTGATTAATTGTTCCTTTCCTGTACAGAAGCTTTTTAATTTTGTGTGATCTCATTCGTCAATTGCCGGCACTATTTCCTGGCCAACTGGAGTCCTATTCAGAAATGACTTGCTGTACTGATGTCTTCCTGTGTCTTCTCTACTTTTTCCTTCTCTCAGTTTGAATTCAGGTCTTAAAGCATTAAGGTCTATGTGGAGTTGATTTTAATATAAAGTGAAAGACAAGTATCTAGTTTCAATCATCTATGTATGGTTATCCAATTTTTCCAGCATTGTTTATTGATGAGATATCTTTTCTCCATTGTGTATTTTTACCATCTTTCTCAGAAACCAGATGGCCACAACCACATCTATGTGTTTCTTAGTCCTCTATTCTGGCCCAAAGATCTATGTGTCAGTTTTGGGCCATGACCATGCTGTTTGTATTACTATAACTCTGTGGTATAACTTGAAATCAAATGTGGCAGTGCCTCTGGTATAGCTCAGATATTGGCAAAGTCACCAACACACCTCAAAAATTTTGCTTTTTCAGGAGAATTACTAATCTTCACTCTCTGGGTTTTTTTCCTTTCTCTGTGTTGTCCTTTTGGCCTTTATAAATGCTTGAGAGAAGCTAAAACTTTATCCTGTTGGAGAATAACAGAGAAGAAAGTGTTTACAGTTATAATGGAAGTCAGTAGGTAAATACACTTATAGCCAAGTCTGATGAACTCAATGAGCTCCCTGGAAACCAACAATAGGAAAAAAGAACTGTCTCCTCACATTTATGCCCTACCAATCCACTTTTGCCAAGGAACACTCCCTCACACTAGCAATTCATGACTTTAAATCAGTTTTGCCTCCTACCATATTAAAGTAAACTAAGATTTTTTTCCTCAAGATTCTTCCAACCATTTTCCCCTCTTGTTTGAGATTGATGCTATCTAGTTAAGAGTCTCATTTCTGAGGTTCAGTGAGCTCCCCAATGGGAGTGACCCACATGTGAGGTGGATACCACACCCTACTTTAACAATATAGACAATAAACTTGTGGTCTTAAGGTAAAGTTTTAGGTGATAATAAATGAAAATACGATGAAGTGGGGTTGATGTGTATGGCACAGTCGACTGGGTACTTGCATAGACTCAAGGCTTCACTCATGATGCCTTTCACTTGAATGCCCTCTGTGCTCATACCTCACACCCCACTAGAAACTCTGAAGAAAATGAGACTATGTTGGGACTGGGCATTTTCTGGTGATCTTGAATGTTAGATAAAACTACTGCCCACTCACGACCTCACTGGCCCACCTGTGTTGTGACCAGACAGCACTTACTCCCTCCCACCCTCAGACAGGATTCTTTTCAATTGTCTGCTGTGCTAATGGCCTGTTCTCTCTCTCTCTCTCTCTCTCTCTCTCTCTCTTAAAAGTAAGACAGGAAAGAGTGGTGGTATGTACCTGTAGTCTCACTGTTCAGAAGACTAAAGCTAAAGGATTATGAGTTCAAGGACTGCCTGGGAGATATATATATATATATATATATATATATATATATATATATATATGGTTCAAGGCCTAAGAAACTAAATAAGGCTCTCTCTCTTAATAGAAATGGAGAGAAAGGCTGGGATATATATCAGTGGGAAGGCATTTGTCTAGCATATACAGCACACTGAACTCAATCCTGATACATAAAAGCCAACATACTTTTATTTTTATACAATATAAAATGTAAATAAGCAACTATCAACAATTTTATGATGTTCCACAGATGAGATGCGAATTCTAACACGTAATGCCAACTAATCTCTCAGCATGAACTCCTGATTGAAATTTCTCTGTATTGATCAATATTAATGTTAAAAAGCACATTTTTTAGGCAAGAATGATTCATTTCCTGTAAAAAAATAAGAAGACTTGAAATAATAATAAGTGTAAGATATAAATAATTGCCATCCCCATCTCTCAGAGTTAACTGGCGATAATGTCACGGCGTATGTCCTTTGAGGAATTTGAGCTATTAATAGATTTTAAATTATATTTTAATTTATATTTAATTTAATTTATTTTAATTAAATATTAATATTTCATCAAAAAGCCACAATGTGCCACTGTCTCAGGCAGTCACTGAAGGTAGTCTTTATCAAGTGGATATAATTAGCACAGAGACTAAAATTTCGGGAAAAGAAATCATAAATAATCTTAAAAATAGTGCATGCATACGAGCACTGTAAATTATTTTAGAATAGCCCAGGCATATGTATATTGTAAGTTATTTTAGATACATTCAATTGTTCTAAATTGTTTATGAAAGACTAAATGATTCACACTAGCTCGTAAGGAGAGAAGGGAATAGCAGGCAAGGTAACAGACAAATTAAAAAAAATCTAAAGACTAAATTAACCGAGCCAATAGGAATATAAATTAACTGAGCCTTAGGAATATAGTGGAGGCTGGGGGAAGAGCCTAGATTAGAAGTAAAGAGGAGGTCCTCTAAGAATACTATGATGTACAAAGTCTTCAAACGCGCAGTCGAACTTGGTGATTGATAGGAATGCTGTCAGTTGGAGACAAATTGAAACTAGAGGGCACTGAAGAACCCACTCACGGAAGTCCATACAGGCCATGTTGACTAGGTGGTATTCATTCAAGGTAGACTGGGGCATTGTTGAGGGCATTCGCCATCGATCTGGAATATATCTGTACTTGTGGAGTCCTGTGCTAACCATGGTCTACTAGTACCTATCACTGTCCCTTGGTATCACAAGGGGCCTATTGATCTAAAATCTTACTCTAAATTTTCTCCTGCTTTCTAGTTCCTACTGAAGTACAATGGGAGGGAAGAAGACAGGAGAGAGGATAATAACAATAACCATAACAGCTCATGACAGGTAGCTGGCAGTAGAGGCAGTGTCCAGGTTATAACAGCAACTTCAGAAAACCCACAGCAACCGAGATCCTCTAGAGTTCCTGACTCTACCAGAGACAACTTCCTGATGTGTCCCTATGTTATAATCTGGAAGTTAAGTGACCCAAAAATAGTGAAAACTCAATGGTAGTAGTTGAGGAAGACGTTCCACTGGCTGCTTCCTGGTTGTGGGTTGGGTCCCAAGCTTTCCCTCAACTGTATACCTTCTCACATAACCACTTGGTCATTGCTTTTCCCCTTAGGGTAAACAGAATTTAGTCCTTTGGGGAAAACCATAGGGAGAGGTATTTTTTTCCTTTCCTCTTTAACAAGGGTAAAATACATATTTCATTAAACATCATATCAACCTCTGTAAGTGTATGGTTCCTGCATGACTAATATACTCCTGTAGTGTGCAACAACAATCAGAAATCTTTTCCTCTTGCAAAACCTGAAAACTCAGTCCTATTACACAAGTCACCATGCTTTAATCCCCTAGCCTGTTAGAAACCAACTTTGTGTCTATAAACTCACTACCAGAGGTTCCCTGAATAAGCGGACTCCTACAGTAGCTTCCCATCTGTGGTTGGTTTATTTCACTTAATGACATGCTCTAGACGTTTATCCATGTTACTGTCTGTGTCAGGATCCCCTTCCCTTTGAAGACTGAGTACCCATTGCACACATATGTATACATAGATAGAGACTTATACACATTTTACTCATCTATTTACCGATGTCTACTAGAGGCTTCTATCTTTTGTCTCCTGTGAAAACTGACGTCATGAACATGAGTGGGCAAATATCTCCTAACAATTCCGATATCAATCCTTCTGAGTGTTTAACCTGAGGTAAATTTATAATTTTCTTAGAAACCTTTATATAGGTTCCCAAAGTGGATTTTCCATTTTCCAGTATTTTTTCTATGTTCTTCCAGCAATTGTTAGTCTGTTTTTTGAATAATGCCCATCCTATATCCTAATGAGCACAGGGTACTTGGCCATTTTAAACACACAGAGTTTTAAGAACAGCATTTTGAATACATCATGGAACATTTTCTTCAAAGAACCATTAATAACCCATATCTCTTGAGGAAGTTCCCAACCTGCCTGCTAACTTCCCTTTGGTTCTTCCCTTCTCCTCCCCACAGCTCTCTTATTGACAATTCCTTTAAGGCGGAGGAGAATGAATGAGGGCAGTTCTTAACTGTTCCTTCTCGTATGCTTGCTTCCTCCTGAGTCTGCTAACCATTTCTGAGAGTGCTTAACTCATTGCATGTTAATCAATTCAAAACGTAAGCTTGTGAAAAATCTTCTGTTTTAGAAAAAAAATAAGATTCATTGAGCCACCAGCTTACGAGATCCAGAAAAGACAGCCAAGACACTTAATAAGAAAGCACTAAGGGTCTTTCAAAAGCTCTGGTACTGTTGGCTCTGACTTGGGATAACCTGGGTTTTTAAAAACCTGGGAACAAGCACTTGGCAGTACCTTTCAAACGCTCTGCTGCCAAAACTAAGCCGCCTCAGCGTCTCCTGGGCGCCTTTGCAGAGGTGCAGCCTCGTTTTGGTTGTGGGCACATTTCCTTGGCTTTGGAATACTCTTGTTCTTCTGCTCTACGTGAACTATGGGGTCTAAGCACTGTGCCCCCCACAGACCACATTCTCACCCAGCCAATGACAGTTTCTCATCTCTAAAACAGAGAGACAGCTCCCCATCTCTCTGTTACACAGATTAGCTGAGCAATGGCTGTACGTTATCTATAGCACATTTGCTTAAGTAATTGCAAGAACAGTATTATTTTTCCTGAAAAAAGATTATAGGTAGCAGCCATCTGAAAATAAAGTTAAGAATGACCTATTTGAATGTGTTTTCTTAATTATTCTTGAATTTTGGGGGAACTTTGAAGAATTATATTTGAATAAATGTCAAGAACTTCATTAATAACAATATATTGCATATTAAATTTAAAGAATAGATATAGTATCCTTCTCATAAATTGCATAATAATATCAAGTAATTTAACCATTTCTTAATGTACACTTATATCACAATGACATTTGACATCAATATATGTAATTTTATTTGTCAATTAAAAAAACAATAGACACTCTCTGTTCACATTTTTAAAGGATGGAACTTCCTTTGTTTTAAGCCTATGAACGCTTTTCAAGAAATATTTCTATAGCAAGAGGCAGAGCTTACTTGTAGATCACATTTAATGTGCCCCAGCCTCAATTATCACATAAAACTAAGCAGAAATACAAGGATCAGAATGAGAGAAAAAATATTCTTAACATTTTTGGATGAAATTTTTCTTTCCCTCATTACATTAATGTAGCCTAGATCTCTGCTGTATTATAAATTTTTCTCTCTTGTGTAATATTTGTATATGTGCCTCTTTATACATATAGTTATGTGCCAGTGTGTGTGTATGTATATACATATATATACATATATACATATATATATATATATCTCCACATGTTATATTTTTTAAAATCTTCCCAAGAAAATTATAGAGTGTTCTGCACATTCAGAACTTCTATAAATTATTCACAAAATTTAATTAAGTAAGTAATGTGCAATGCTGACGACTCTGTGAGCTCAGTGGTAGTCCTCTGAATTTTGTTTCCACATACGCAGCCACTCACTGAAGTAGTAGAAGAGACCGTAGCAGCCCCTGGTTTCCCAGAGGAGGGTTGAGAGAGGTACAACTTTCCCAAGACATCATTTCCATTAAGTACTAGTGCCAGAACTCAAATCCAGGCCTTCTGGCTCCAAGGTCTAGATAGCTATCTCCTCCTCATATCATTGACCCTTCCCAGAGCAGGTAGTTGATGTACTGATTGGAAAAGCAAGTGACCAAGAGACAAGGAATAAATCTTGATTGCCTTTCTAGAATTCAAGAGATTAACTCTAGCAAACCACCAAAATGTGAATGTCGAAGTCTACAAGGAAGCTAGCAGCACTGGGGATGCTTTAATTGCATTTATTTCTATTTGAGTGCACAGACATAGTCTAAAATGGTGCTTTCCCCAGAGTTCCATCTTCTCACTTGTGTTACTCATACAGTCTAATGCTATATTCTCGTTCTGTTTCTTGGTTACAGATTTATACCTTAAGGTTATTTCTTGAAAATTCTGCTTACTTTCTACTATGAAATCTATCCATTAAATCCAAGAATCATATCCCTATTATAATAAATATTTAGAAATTAATCTGACACATTGCCTTGCATAGCTGCCACTGCCACTTATAATGAACAGATAACTGAAGGAATCCAGATGGATGTGCACAGGTCGTGTTAACTCTTCAAATTTGCTACATCAAATCCTGTATATGGCCAAATATTTGAATGAGCCACTTTAGTAAATCAGAATTAAATGTAAGAAGCATCCTGAAATCCTTGATTTTTATCTCATGAGAGGCTTGATCTCTTCTCCCTTCACAGCTTGCACATGTGGCCCTGAGCTCCCAGGAGTGAGGATGTGTATGACAGTTAACACATCTTGACTTGTACTGATGGCCACAGAAGAGCCCAAGTTTTTAACAATATTGAAGATTTGAGGAAACTATGTTATATCGAACATATAAATGAAGAACTTGTCACAATATACAATGATTTTGTTATTTTTTTATAATGATATTTTGAATCTGGGCAAAAACATTTGAAAGAACCATAGGAGAAAACACTTGCTTTTCTGTCAGTAGACCTGGGTTCAGTTCCCAGTACCCGCAAAAGAAGTCTTGCAACTATCTAGAATTCAAGTTCTAGGTTACCTGATGCCATCTTCTAATCACCTAGGGTACCAGGAATGTACATCACACATAGATAGATAGATAGATAGATAGATAGATAGATAGATAGATAGATAGATAGATAGATAGATGATAGATGATAGCTAGATAGATGATAGATAGATAGATAGATAGATAGATAGATAGATAGATAGATAGATAGATAGATGATAGATAAGATTAGATATACTTACAAATATATAAAAAATAAAAAGGACCTAGGGGAAAATGAATGGTGCTTCTGTGCTTGTGAATTTCAATAGTGTCAATATTTCTCTAAGCAAAACCAAAGGTAGGGTTTATAATTCAGGGCTACCCTGCTTATCTAGTGCATGTAGTAAATCTCTGGGTTTATACCTGGAACACATATACCAGCCAGAGAAAAAGAGAAATGTTGCAAGCTGCTCTCTGTCCTGATTACAATGGGTGTTGCATGCAGACCTGGAGGAAAGCCAGAGCTGGGAAGTGGAGCCTACAGGTCTTGACTTTGCACTGTGACTAAAGTTCACCACAAGCAGCAGAACGCATTGCTGGCTAGGATCTATCACTGTGTCATCTCATAACCTTACAAACATGCTTACATTCTGCAAATCTGTTAGGGCATCGGGGTCTTAAACATTGTATCTTTAGATCATTTGGATGCCAGAAGGGAACTAAAATCGCCTGAGAACAAAAAGCAGCACACAGGGGAGTCACTATTTTCGTCTTTTTTGGAAGTCTTTATTTTTTTTTTAGTTGCTCCTCCCACAGTAACGCACTGAAAGGCATAACAGTTTATATTGTACAAAGCATTGGGAGAAAGTACCTCAACTTGCCAATTATTTCCAAATGAGATTACAAACAAAATGGAAAAAAAAAGAAATCTGGTTTCTCCGTAAAGGACAAAATAACTGAATAATGTCTGTTATTTACTTCTCTCTCTTTTTTTTTAACATAAGGTCAGGAATGCTTCATTTTACAAATAGGATTAACATGAACATAACATCATCGCACAAGCTTGCAGACAACCAGCATAAAATATGGGGTTCAGTTCTTAATCAGAAGGATCATGCTTCCGTGAAAGAAACTAGAATCATTTATACAATCGAATCGATCTCAGTATTACAAAAACTAAGTTGCATCTAATTGCATTTAGTTCATTAAAAAGGAAAACAAAACAACAACAACCAAAAGGAAGGAATGTTAAGAAAAGCCAAACACTATTGGGCACTCCCACACACAGGACGGCTCACCTTGGTCCTAGGAATTCAGAGAGGGTGTGCCTCAGACATCATAAAATAGTGGCTGACAGGAACAGTGCTCTTTTTTGATCAACAAACCATAGTTTGCCAACAAATAAATACATGGTACACACAACACACACAAAAAATATTGAAACATTAAAAACAGTGACATGATTGTCTAAAATTAAGATGTCATTACAAGGATTTGGCAAACATTGCATTAGTGGTACAGCGGTACTGGTGATGAACAGGACACGTCACCGACTTAACACCTCTCTGAGCATGAGAATCCATAGTTTACAATATACCCTTCTTGTCCCTAATTTTAAACGATGTACTTAAGAAGGCCAAAGGTAAAGGGTGGGGAGGGGGTGACAAAAACTCCTGCTATCACTTCCTATAATCATTGTGCATTTCTTCTGACTACTTCCGTCTTCAAAGGGTTAAATTACACAAAGCTTTAAAAAGGAAAAAAAAAATTTAAATCTGGTAGTTAAAAGCCACTGTTCCCGATCAGATCAGGTGATCTTGTAGAGTTTGATTTCTATGAAGTGTCCGTTGATGTCAATGCTGCCATCTAAACTGCTCCTCTCACCCACCCATGCCCTGCGGCAGGAGAGCGAAAGGTGCCTTCCCCAGTGAGGTTTTCTTTCGCCTCCAATCACTTTTAGATGAATTGATCCTCCAGAAGTCAGCAGCTGCCTTGGCTGTGCAAAACAAAATATTGAGAATAAATAGCTTCCTTTCTCTTTCTCTCTCTCTCTTTCTTTACTCGTTCAGTTTAAGGTCACCGGACTTTAAATGCGTGACCCTTCAGGGTTATAAGGCATTCTGCTCAGCAGTCTTGTAAATAGTTCTGTATGAAAGAGACGTGCTGCCGTTGGACTTGGTCCCACTCTGGTCAACCTTGACAATGTCATACATGGCTTATGGACTGGATGGCACTGGATTCCGCTGCAGCTCTTGCCATGCTGTGCCACACGTTGGAGGAACCGTGGGAGGTGGGATGGAGGGCATCCTTGTCAGACAGTGACAACATCATAGCATATGCCTGGAATGAAGGGGAGAGATTCGGTGAGTGGCACTTGGACAAAAACAGCAGATCTAATTTAAGTAAGATAATCCACAAATATTAGACATGCATGAGAGACTAGACTGAAGCACACTTCATGAGCTTATCTGGAAGTGGGGCTGTGCCCTTTTTATCCGAATGGCATGAAATCAGTGCTCACCTTAGCCAGACTTAGGTAGGAAATGCTCTGACGCTTGTACCTTGTAACCCCGACTTTGGAAGGTAAATGACCGCTCCCAGGTAATATACAACTAGGGCTTATTTCTGCCAAACTTTCAATCTCGTGTCCTTTCTCAAGTTCTACCTTGTGCTTAAAATACCTCCTGTGGACACCTGACACCCTTGAGAATAAGAGAGTCCAGGGAAGTTCCACCAAGAAAGAAAACAAAGCACAAGGACCCAATAACATCCGAGCAACCCTTACTCATGACTCCGCCGCCAAGCAGACGGTGCACAGAAGTGCTCTGACAGGAGGGACACTTTCTTCCCTGTGACCATGCCAAGTTCTAAATAACTGTTCCGAGATCCCCTCACCACTGCCAAGCAAAATATTCAAATGAAGTGTTTGGTCTTGACTTGTGAGTGAACTTTTCACTGTTGATTTGCTATTGTGGGTCTCATCCATTGCTAAACTTGCTTGTCAAAATGCTGTTGAAGTGGAATCATTAAAGTCCTGCCAAAGACATTCCAGGATCTGTAAACAAAGGCGAATGCCTCTGTTGTTCAGCAGGTTCATCTCGGGGAGTCCTGCTGAGACATGTGGCCAGCCTGTGGTTTCTGCTCTCACTGTGCATTTCGTTAGATTAAGGGCTGATCTTGATTTGCTGGGTCATTGCTCTCAATGCACATATTTGGCTTATTTGTGTGTGTGTGTGTGTGTGTGTGTGTGTGTGTGTGTGTGTGTGCATATGCACAGGCCTGCACATGAGAGTTACATATACACATGAGCACATATGTCTATGTAAAAACCAAAGGTCGCATTGACTGGATGCTGTTCATCAGGTATGTTATGTTTTGAAACCTGATCTCTCCCTGGTTTGGAACTCTCACCAACTAGGCTAGCTGGCTGGCCTATGGACATCAGAGATTCTCCACCCACTAATTTGGCTTTCTTTCCATGAGTTCTGGGATTTGAGCCCCTGTCCTCATGCTTGCAAAGCAAGTATTTTAATGACTGAGCCACATTTGATTTTATATATGAGATTTGCCCTCTGAGTTGGCGCAAAAACCTCAGTGTTTATTTAACTAATATTCCTTAACCATGAACTTTGTTGCCAGGCCCTGTGCTAAATAACTAAAGAATTAAGGACAGAGCATAGAGACTACTGGTACTTCATGGTGACCTTGGAGAAGTCACTGTACTCTTGAGTTTTAATTTCCTTATACAAATAGAGACAACTATTAAATAGAATAGTATTGTCTCCAGTGATTAGAGAGGAAACATGAAACTCAATTCAATATATTCCATGCAAATTGGTAACTATTAGGAAATTAGTTGTTTTAGAATATAATTTTCCTCAAGGAAATTCCCACAGCAAGATAAAGTCATTATTTTGCCAATCAATGACTTTTGGATTCAATTACTATAAAAATTACAGAGTTAATATATAAACACTTGCTCTTGCCCTTACTCTTCTCTGCTCTGTGCCCTCTTCCCTGTCCCTTCTCTCCCCCATCCCCTCCCCCTTCCTCCATGTGCTCATGGCTGGCCGTTGTTCCTCCCCCCCTTCTACTCTGCTTCTCTCATTAAACCTCCCCACATGGAAATACACACACACACACACACACATACACACACATACACACACATACACACACATACACACACACACACACACACACACACACACACACATGCATGCTTGAGAAAAGCACCAGGAAACTATTTTTAAAAATACAACTCAAAGTGTGTGTTCCTTGGTACTCAGATAGCAACTGAAACATGGGGATGCTGCCCCGTTCTCCAGAACGAAGGAGACAACTTGCTAAACCACAAAATGGATGAATAAATGACAAGTGAATGAATAAAGGGATTCATGATCAATTTAGTTTATAACACATATGTAAATAACATATATATATGTATATAAATATATACATATATGTAACAAACACCAGCTAGGTTACACATGTCTGTATTTATTGTGATGCTAGCTGAGGCCATATCTAGGCAGGACATTGACCTCAAAACGTGGGTCCTTAGAGGCATGCCAGAGCTGTTGTCTCTTCATCCTAAAACCTTTTCATTCTTCTGTATTGGATAGTTTTGATGGCTAGAATATGTTTTACAGTACTTTGGAGTAGAAGAACTAAAAGAAAGAAAGCTTGGATCCTCTGGCGATCTCTGGCGGAAAACAAGGGATTTGTTGAAGCCACCACCTCTTACAGATAGCTCTAAGTAGCTCTGGATGGCTTAATGTTAACACTAGAAATTGAGAAGCCACATTTAGCCCATTGTGTCATAGAACAAAAAGAGAGAACTTTCCCACCCTTCTCTCACAAGGAGGAAATAGGGTTCATCCATAATCTACATGATTCTGCCAGGATGATATAAGCTGTAGAAACCCACTATGCAATGATGACTGTCTGCATCCATTTTTGAAGTAATATCATTTTTCTATTTCCACACATAATATCAATACTTTTATTGAATGTATTGCAAATGATTTATATTATCCTATTGCCATAATGTGTCCCACATCTATAGTCAAAGTGACACCATGATCAGCAATCACATCATCTTAGCACAGATTTTACTCTATCACTGTTAAGACCAACCCAAAACAAACATCTCAAAGAATAGGAAACTATCAAAACATACATGCTAATATGGTCCAATTGTTGTGAATGCCATGCTACCTCCAAAATGTTCTAAGTGAACCACACAATTCAACAGTGTGAGAGAGAAAAAGAAAAAAAAAAGATTTACTTGTCCTTTTAAAATGGCCTGAATAAACATTCAGTTGAGTATAGGTGTCATAAAAAAAATTTAGCAACTGGCTCCCTTTATCTTTTAACAAAAGAACTGAAGCTCTTTTGTTGGTGTTTGTGGATCATCTGTTGGAATGATTTCCAGAGTTGGGAGTAATTCATTTCACTCAGTACAAACTCACAGGCTTTATTTCCAGATCTGTCCCTAAGTTGGTGCAGATCTTTTTTATTTATGGCCTCAGTTTAACCCTAAACTCTGGAGCTCATTTTCTGATGGATAATAAATGAACTAAACATAAGAATTCACTAGGTGTAGTAAAGAGGAAATAATTGTTTCAGAACACAAGTATGCCAACAGAAGCCAAAGATCTGAAATGGTCAGAAAACAATTCTGAGCTAATGAGAGAATTTGAAAGCTAAGTTGTGTGAACTCTCAAAGCAGAAGGAAAAAAAAAAACTAACAGTAAACTCATGGCAGGGTCAGGTTTGTCGTGGAAGTTTCGGGGCAGAATACAGTTTACGTGTCAATGGTTTCATTTGTTAATTTTGGCATTGGTCATTGGCAGAGCAAAACCAGGAACATCATCAACAAAGCACCCACATCTACTTGGCTTCAAGAATGCCGCAAGGTGACCATGTCTGCCTATGTTTGTCAAAGGTATGCACGCTTGCATGCAGGGTCCCATGGTGTGGGCTACAGCAGAGTCTGTACCTGTGATTTGGACTTTCTGTGTAACGGCTGTTTAAGCTCCTCTGGCACATGAGAAGAACCAAAGGACAGCTCAGCGTCAGTGTATTGATTCTCTTCCATTTCCCTCATTTTGAGGCTATCTGTGAAGTGCCTTATGTGATCTAGAGCAGAAAGGCCAGATTTATAGTCTTCCTCTTTATACCTAAAATGAACCAATGGGAAAGCACAGAAATTGGGTTTTCTTAGGCAGTTTTTCTCTTTGTCTCATCAAGTCATTTTCAATGTTACCTTAACAGCTGTCAAACTTCATGCTGCATTTGTTGCATCAGGTAGCATGCAATAATTGCTAGTTTAAAAATATTTACAAATACCATATCTTGATCAATACTTCCTTTAACACTTTTATTGACTACAGCCAAGCATATATCAGAAGTAAAGTCAGTGACACATTAAGTCCACAATGTGTGGGAACGGAAGTCATACACTTGAAAACTTCTTTTAAAGTTAAGTCCATTATAAAAAATATTCTGTCAGGATACCTTATTATCACAGAAATATAATATTCCCTTAACTTTAACTACTGGTTGAGTCTTTCCAATTAAAAAAATCTATCATCTGTAAAATTGATCTTAAAAGTCTGAGTTACGATTGTGGTAGATAATTGAGTGGACTCAGCCATGATGAAGTATCTATTTTCTCTGAACTTCATATATAGAATCTCAAAATTAAGTACTTGTGCCATTGTCACCCATCCTTCCTGCCTTGGGGCCTCTGGAGTTCCACAGATACTAATGCATTTACATGCTTGCGAATCCTGTTCCCTGCCTCCTCGCTTTCCTCTATGTAAAACCGATGCACTGTGTGTGCCTTTCCCAAGTCAAATTGAACTTTCATGGTTTGTTACTTCACAAATTCCTCATAATCTAACACTTTCTCCCAGTAGCTGAGCGGAGCAGAGTAGGAGAAACTCGTACCAATCTCCCATGCAAGGTAAGTCTGTCGCTTGGCTTGCCAAGTTGCAAGGCACTCACCTCACGGGGGACACCTTACAACTCATCTCCAGGGCACCAGCTTCCTCATAGTCATCCTCAGGGATTTCCTCATCTAAATTAGTTACCCCCAGCTCCTTTCTGGGTTTTCCAGGAATATCATTGTCTTCATCCTCCTCATCCAGCAACACCTCATCCTCTACTTCTTCGTCATCCAATAAATCGGAATTTTGGCTGGTCGCCAAAGCCTTTTCATCCTTGAAGTGACTGCCATTCATCCTTTCAAGAGCATAAAGAGTAAACGGATCAATTACTGGCTTGATTTTTAAACATGCAGTTAGTCCATCTCCCTAACAACAGTTTAAATATTCAACGCTTACAAAAGAAATTAGTACTGTGTGTGCCTCGCTGCAACCTTGGGAAAATAATGTAATTTCACAAAGGGGCGAGCAAAGAAAAAAAATAATTGGATGATTATTTGGACTACAAATGCAGCCTCTGGCAGAACAGAAAAACAACCCCCGTCTCTGATTTCTTATCACTGCTGATAAATGATATGGTATGTGCAATATAAAAGCACATGAATGTTTTCTCTGCATAATGTACATAATTACCATTTAAGTACCCACCATTTAAAGTAATTGATTTCTAGAAAACACAGATCCCTGAACAATGATGACAGACAACAGCTTAAACACACACACATACACACACACACACACACACACACACACACACACACACACACACACACACACACTGAATCCAAGACTCCAAAGACAATGCGAAAGGGACTGCCAAGGAGTCATGAGTATTCACAGCTCCTGGCTGACACTTGTGATATTCTTCCCTTGGACACCATACTCAAGCCTAGAGTTATTGAGAGCCCACTTATCTTGACTCCTTCTAAATGATCCTAAATTGTCTAACAGCAAAAGAGTCCTTTGTTTTCCAAGAAAACACAGAGAGGGTAAATCAACTAGGAAGTTAAATGAGCTAACAGCTTTTGAAACTGTCTTAGCAGCCACAGCTAACAATGCAAAGAATCACTTTTCAACTTAAAATGTCCTTCATAGCATTTCTGTTTACCTTTGCAAGAACTGCAATAGTTGACTAAAGTGCAACTTACTATACAAATTCCACCTATGGAATTTGTAGGCATGCATGAAGATAGAATGATGGGGTGATATAAACAAACATTGGATATGATCTGTTATAAGACTCTGAAATATAACATAATTATAAATGCTTTAAAAGAAGGAGGTGCCTTTGAAACATACATGAACAGGGAAGGTGATCAGGCTCAGAAAGTTTGTTAAGACACAAACCCTCATAGGCACCCATGTATCTAATCCCTAGGTTCCTCCAGATGCTTTGTTACCATGCTCCTCTATCTAGTTACTGTATCAGAAACGGGGTCTTTAGTTACTGTTGTAAATAGGGAGCTTCCCCATGACATGAAGCGATTTTTCAGTTCACAAAAGAGCAGAAAGCATATGTGGCAATTCCCACATCGAAATCTGTCAAACTTAAGGTTCAGATTTCCCAGAATTGAACTGATACATGTATGAAAAAACCTTGGATATGACACAAGTGTTAAAGTACAAATGTATTTGACCAGAAAAAGTAACATCATTACTGTACATTTTATACAACCTCTTAAGACTGATGAAAACATATTTTTCACAGACATAAACTATTAGTTTTCAGATACACTGCCAACTTGCTAGCTTGAATGGATGAAAACTGATATTTTTTTAAATAAAAAAAAAAGCGAGAAAATGAAAGTAAAAGAACAAAAGAGTCCGTCCGTGGATGAAAACCAAAAACAACAAAAGCCAGTGTGATTAAGAAAACCTATTTGTTAATTATGCTTTCAAATATGGCAATTTATTGGGGTAAATTATTCATCAAAAGTAGCCTGATGACTGCCGAGACTGGGAAAGTCGGGTGACTCAGCTCTACGTCCACGTTTAGACATGTTGAAGCCAGATGCCGCAGCTGTGCAGCCTCAAAAATCACCAGTTCTGAGCTCTCACATTTGAATAGACTTTTCAGAACCCAAATGGTGATCTAATATTTCTTATTTGCATCGCCAAATCAGACTTTAAGGCGTATATAATGTGTATGACTAGCACCATTTTGTTCTGTCGAACAACGGCACTTTCTTGATCACACATACACATAGAGAGAGGCAAGTGGAGGGAGCGGTCCAACTAGGAGATGCTCTGCTTCTTACAACTTCTGAGATGCCTAAAAGCATTCTTCTTTCACCTTCCCTTAGCTACAGTTACACAAAATAAAGAACTAGAATGTGTGCTCGTTTCGCTCTTATTTTGGTTAGAGCATTTGTTATCTGAAGTGAACTTCCTTGAAACACAATCTAAAAGGATTTTACCAGCCTATGAGATTAAGGACCCAGCACAATAACCCTTCTCTGTTCAAAAGTCATAGACACCTCATCCATTAAGTTCATGATACTTAAAATATTCAAAATTAATAGGCTATGGTCAGAGAAGCCTAGTTCTTCAATACCACATATTTAGTTATAACTTAATGAAAAGTAATATTATGTATAAGAAAAGGTTGGACAAAAGGCCATTTCATTAACTTCGCATACACAGTCAAGTGCAGATGAGTGAGTGATTACCAGCAGCATTAGCCTCTCCTCTATTACCCTGCTTGAACGGGTGTTGATACTAGGTCGAGCACAGCTATGTTCACTAAAGCTAGTACTCCTGCCTGTTCCAGAGTAATAATTAATAATAAGACACAGATGAATAATTGGACATTTCAAATAGCTTTTGGGCAAAACATATTGGACTAATCAATGTGTACTCCGTATGCAAGTCAACCCTGATATATAAAAAGAGATATAGGCAAGATGGAGACACAAAAAGGAATGTCATGGGTTATCTATTAATGCCACATGATATATAGTAAAGGATAACAATGAATGACCAGGGCTTCAGTTGACTTCTTGTTGTGAGTTTCCTTCTGTTGTTTAATATTTCTGTTAAAATATTTTTATTTACCTGCCAAGGTAAGCAGAACTGCCAGGTAGTGAAATAGGCTGCAAAACAAATCGCCCAGGTTACACCTCATCAGCTATTTACACGATTTCTGGCAAGTCATCAACCACTGATGCCTCCAGTCCTCTGCTGACAATGTGGCAGTCACTTTCACGAGGCCATTGTGACAATTAAATGAACTAATACAGAGCTAGAGAAAGATGGTGCAGCACTTAAAGCATTGGCTGTCTAATCAAGACAACAAAAGTTGTTTTCCCCCAAACCCACATAAATGCTGGGTGGACTGGGGGGCACAGAAGACAGAGACTAAGGATGCTGGGAACAAGCTGGCTAGCAAAACTAGCAATTAACAATGAGCTGTGGGTTTGCCTGAGAGGCATTGCCTCAATGAATAAGGTGGAAAAATGATTGGGGGAGATGAATGAGTTTCCACAGCATATGTACACATGTACACACACATGTGCATACATGGGAACCCATACACATGTAAACATACACACAGGTCCACCACATACACATGATAAAGAAAAAATATTAATTAGCTAGTATGTGTAACAGATTACATAACCATTTACTAGGCATTCGAAAAAGCACCAGCCACCAGCAGCAGCAATAACTGTAGGCCTGGGCACATGAGTACGCAAATGTCTTCAAGCATTGCTTTACCTCTCCTCCATGTTCCGAGGAGACTGGCTCCCATGGTTGCTATTCCCGATGAAATTGCGGATCTCTGTAAAGTAAGCATCTTCTTTGTCATCCAGGATGGCACCTGCGCTTTCTAGCTCCGAATGAGGCGAGGATGTTGCTGTACCTGAGTGACAGAGATAGCCTTTGTGAGAAGATGGCTGCTAGCATTGCTATGGCAACCTGTTTAGCACTCCATTCCGCATGACACGAGCAGTACCATGTCTTAAAACTTGCCCTTTTCAACGTGAGGGAGGACGAGTAGCTGCAACGCTCACACTCATCACAGAGCCTCTAGAGAGTGTTCTGAGACTCTAAGACCAGGAATTAAAAAGTCACTCCTCTCACTCCCTCGTTTTTATCTTTTGGAGCCCTGGAGTATGTTTACTTGTATAAGAAGATAGGATAAGATATGATAGAAATGTTACATACTGATTCTGCAGTCACACACCACACTCAGTACCGGTTGTAACCAGCACAGATCTGCTGTTGCTGGGCTTAGTTGTGTGAGAAAGTGAAGGGATGAAACCGCCCCTGGCGGTTTGTTACTGTGATTACTGTGATTTGTTACAAGAAGCTGGCAGTAGACTCAGAAACAGCTCAGAGGCCAATAATGGGTCTGACTTTCATAGGATGTTACTCAGCTTCCTAAGAAAACTAAAGTCGTGATACCTGTGTTACAGAACTGTTGCACTGGTTTGCATAAACACACTGCTGTAAGCACTTCATGTACGGCTATGTCTTGTGCAAACACAGGCTTTATACTGCTTGTGTATTCCCACAATGTACCTACAATTTACTCAGTTATTGTCACCATCCATAGGACAAGGGGAAGTTAGTGCTTTCCGTTGTCTTAAAGAATTTATTTGGTTAAAAATCAAAATCAAGCATTCAACAAGTGTTTTGGTTGGTTTTGTTTTGTTTTCCAGAACTGAAGATCAAACTCAAGAGCCCAGCTCATGCCAAGTAACTGCTCTACCCCAAGTCATACCTGGGCACCCCACTAGTCACATTTTCTAACTTCCTATTTTTTCTGAAATAATGTTGATCAGATTATATAGATAATTTGGTACATAGAATATTTAGCTAGTTTTCCTCCTTGGATTAGACTTCTAGACCTATAGTCTAACACTTTAAAACTAGGATTAGGTTGCTGTCTTTGAGGGAGATAAATAGTGTACATTGTTACCATTCAAGATCATGCACAGTGTTGCTTACAGCTGAAAAGAATCAACAAAATAATTTATTCAAGAAAAGTGATTTGGCTCTATAAATCTGTTTCTTTTTCCTTCTCTGAATCTCCCCTTTCCGGACCTCAGGATTCACTCACCATCCTCCCAATCCAGTTCCTTGACCCTTAAACAATTTCAGGTTGTCTATGTACCTCTATACCAGCAGACGAACGCTAGATCCTGGCTGCTTGTCTAACTTTGAAAGCAAAGATCTAGAGTCGGATCTGTTAAACACAAGCAGTAGAAGGAACGCTGGGGTTTGTAGTGGAGTTGCTGGTTACTTAATATGAGATAAAAATGTGAGACAAAAATGGAAGATATTTTCTTCCTTTGCATGTTTCTCTGATTACATTCACTTCCAATCCCTAGTCTTATATAAAATTATCCCAGAGGCCAGGATTTCTAGGTTAATTTCAGGGATTCTGTCACATTTAGAATCCATGTTCTGTGAATAGGTGGAAAGAGAATTCTTTCCAATTTAGGAAATTCCAAGCCATGTATCTGTGCAGACTCTAGGTCATGTCTGTCTTTACGTGAGATTGCCTGTTGAGATAAACCCAGCTGGATGGAAATAAAACCTAAACAAGACCATGGAGTCTCACCGTCATGCTCGTGAGTGGCTGCCTTATTCACGTGTTTCAAAACCCCAAGGGAACTGTGGTATGAACTTCCAGAAGGCTATCAGATTTTAGCGTCAAAATGGAATGGAAGGCGAAATTACACAGTGCAAAACGTAAGTCATCTTTTCCCCATAAGACCAACCGAGGACTCACCAGACATGTTCCCGTTCTCGTGTTTCTTCAGGTGTCTGTCAAGATTGGTTTGTTGACCAAAGCATCTGTCACATAGGTGACACTTAAATGGCTTCTCCTTGTTGTGAATGTTGCGCACGTGTCGCTGCAGGTTGGAGGAAATACTGAATGATCTATCGCAGTATTTGCATCTGGAAAGTAAATACAGACACAGTGTTGCGAATGCATTAGAAGATACAGCACCAGGCCTGTAGACTGGGAAACCAAACTAAGGCTTGGCGTAGGAATAGGAACTTATAGAAGACTGCAATTCCAGGAGACTTGTATTCCAGTGTATGAGCTGGCATTTAAATGACAGCTCAAATCAAGCTTGTGTTTCCAAACCTCTTAAGAACTAAAACAGATGCAGATACTTAGAGCCCAAATATTGGAAAGAGGTCAGGGACACTTATGGAAGAGATGGGGAAAAGATTAAAGGGCCTGAAGGGGATGGGAACCCCACATGAAGGCCAACAGAGTCAACTAACCTGGACCCCCGGGAGCTCGCAGAGTCTGAACCACCAACCAAAGAGCATACATGGGCTGGATCGAGGCCCTGGGCACATCTGTAGCAGACAGGCAGCCCAGTCTTCCTGGTTGCCTTGTCTGGTCTCAGTGGGCCAGGATGTGCCTAATCTGGCAGACACTCAATATGCCAGGGTGGGCGGATACCCACGGAGGCCTTACCCTCTCAGAGGATCAGGGGAGGGACTCTGAGGAAGGGGTGGCAGTGTTCGGGATGTTAATAAATAAAAATAATTAATTAACAAAATGATGCATAAATTATCTAACGCTAGCCTTTATGACAATAGGAGCCAAAAATAAAAAAAAAAAAATAAAAGCTTTGAAATCTGATATGAGGTAAAAGCTCAAAATAGAAAGTCCAGCCTGGGAACTGAACTTCACAGAACACAGTCACCACACCTCAAGATCTGATTTCTTATTTTCCTCCATTTGTAAAATGGAAGAGGTGAACAAGTGACTTGAGATTTCCAGCTATGCACATTCTAGGTGGTGTCTTTTTAACCACATGTACAGCGGCAGTGTGTCCAAAGCAGGAGGCACAGAATGGACGGGACATGATACCACAGTTGCAGCCCGGGACAGCGCTCAGCCATATTGGGTGGGAATGCACAAACCTTTAGGAATATTCTCTAAAGGGGAGGGATACCTAACATCACCCGCTGTTGTATAGATTATAGATCTGCTTTACCAAATTTACTTTGTCACATATAAAGTAGAAGGGACATTCCTTAGTACAAACAAAGGACTTAAGAAAACACAAAGTTCCTGAGTTTCTTCTAAAAGGACAACTTTCTTTGAATGAGCACAGGCCTTCCCATTTTCCATTCTCTCCTCTTAAGATTCACGAATTTCACTAAATGTAAGTGTAGGAGAGTAGATGTGCACACCTGACTAAAGGTGACTGTGAGGTCCAGAGGCACCAAATCCCTGTGAAATGAAACCCCAGGGTGTGTGAACTGCCATGCTGTCTGCCTCCCTTTCATTTCATTATCATGTTTATAAACAATAACTTTGAAACAAAATAAATTTGTTTATTATAATGAAAAAAGGAGTGTTCAGGCCGGCATAATTATACTAGTAACACACCCCTTAAGAATTTTAAAAGACAAACTATAATGTTGCTTGAGATACACGTTCTACTCATTCTTGGTGAAATCCAAACTTGAATTCTAACACTGAGGGCAAAGGATGACACTTTAAATAATGAGTCGCATTTTAAAACTAGCCATGCTCCTGTGTTCACTGTGCTACAAGCGGTGATCTTAGTTACCTGGGCCCTGCGTCTAGCTTGGTTAATTTTAGCATTTAACACACTAAGAGACTATTGATAGAACTGGCCCTTTTCCTAGAAGACTCTATCTGTTGAATCTCTAAATCTAAACATTTTTTTCTTCTTCTGAGGTTTAAGGTGTTTGTTTCTTAAACCCCCTGTTGAGATCTATGGACGATGACTTAACTGTTCAAAGGAAGCAGATATATTTAGATGGTTAGTTCCTAGCAGAGACTGGAGGCTTGAAAGACAGCGACTTTAGTGTTACAAGTTTTGTAAACTGAAATGATACTGATTGTTGAAAATAGTGAGAACTAAAGTTATAAAAAGATTTTAAAGGTGGCTAACATCTTCTAAACACATCGATGCTAACAGAAATTATACTAGATCTTACAGACTAAAAACTAAGAAGTCTTATTTGATGAAGAAAAGACATTCCTAGTTTGGACTCTAGCAGATATACTCAGATTTTAGTATTCATTCTAATATGCAGCTAATTAGTTCTTATTAATTCTACTGTGGCTTGATGAACATTGACTATTACAGTAGTTATCAAGGTATTTAGAAAAACCATTGTCAAACCTGTAAGGTTGCTCTCCTGTGTGGGTTCTCAAATGCCGTGTTAGGTTTGCAGACCTTGGGAAAATCTTACCACAGTACCTTTGAAGGAAAGACATTCACAAGAGAAAGTCAGCACAGTTGACTGTTCCACCACAGCACAAAGAGTCCATGTGCTTATTCTTGGCTTAATTAATTCTGCATGCAGCACATGTCTCTAGCACTTACAATTTGCAACAAAGCCACTCTAAAGTTATAAATAACTCTACCCATAAAGGCCACCTTCGGAGATCTGGTTGAATTTGTTCACACATAAAGAAGTGGTTTATGAAAAGAGGCACTAGTCCTGATAACCCCCACGATTCCATTTGATTAACTCCATATCTTTACACTCACAAAACTAGATCAGAGAAGAGGGGGGAAATGGCAAGTGTTTGTGAATCTGGATTGATGTAAACACATACTTCACATGTTTCAACTCATTTTACAGTTCATACCCAGTGACTTCTCCTAACTCCAGGAGTGGTGACAGACCAGACAAGACCCTAACATTTCAATCATTAAGGTATTTCCACAGAATTTTTTTTTGGAAAGAAAGTGACAGTTTGTCCAAAGAGTAGAGAAACTGATGTACTTGAATCAGATGATATAAATTTCTGAAAATAACTGAGAAGTTTTTATGCATGATTAGGAAACATGGTAGAAGCATGAAGGAAGTTTTGTTCTTTCACCAACGAGTACCGAGAAATGTGTTAACAAGTTTTCCTCACTTCTGGACCTCATTCGTCCTTTGTGAATAGCTTTATTCAAACTTAGGGCTATGGCAATTGATAAATATATGCTGGATTCCAAATAAATGCAGAATTCTACGTTGGCTTGAAAAGAATTAACTGTGAAAGAAACGTCTTAACTATCCGAGTGAGACAAGTAGATGGGATCTGGACAACTTCCACATCTCACGACCAGATGGTCAGTGTTAAAATTCTTTTTTCACAATAATTTTTTTTAAACCACCGTTTTTATATAGCGTTAAATAAAGAGCACTTTGAAGTAGCTGAGATCTATCATGGCTGCTTTGGGGCATCCAATTAAAAATAATTTGCAAAACGGACAACAAAGGGGGGTGTCCGCTGGTAGGTATACGAGCTCCTCATACCTGCAGGTATAGCGTTCCTTTCCCTTCCGCAGCAGGTTCTCTGGCAGGGTGTTGGGAGGAGCCCGGAAGCTGAACATAGAGGGCACTGACTGCAGGAGCTCGCTGGCCTCTGGTTTCAGGCCGCTGAAGCTTTCTAGTTTTTCCGCCATGTTCTCGATAGCCGACATCTGAAAGGAACAAACGCGGGACCACGAAAGGTTTGAGATCTTTGCTTTGGCAACGATCTCTCACTAACCGAGAACATAATCCACGGGAAGACTCCAAATCGTCTACGTGCAACAGATTCTGAGAGAGACTGTGGGGTTTCCTTGCTAAACAACCGGACAATTGATGGATTTGAAAAACTAAGCTAGGTGCACTTCTTCCACTGGGACCCGGTTAGGCCACATCCTAGTCATGTGACTTGAGTAGTAGAATACCCCACAGAGATAAGAAAATCAAACAAGACTTTATGTAGTTGACAACACTATGCTATTAATGAGAAACTGAAAGTTTTAGGGGACCATGCTAACCCAGTACGCGGAAGTACTAAGAATACAAGAGCCAGGCTATCCCATGAGAAGAATCGACAGCAAGAAAGGACATGAAGTCTTCAAAGGGAACAGTTCCAGCAAAATGTATGTCATCCAGAAGGAAAAGTTCAATGTGTAAAAATTATATTTCCTGATGCTACGTTAAATTAGTATCTGGACAATCCAAACTTTTAAGGGGGATCATATCATATACAAGGAATTTTGATATAATGATCGTTTGTTCTGAACAGATCGAGTTTAAGTAAGTTTATGGTGTAGTCAGATAATTTCATACGGAATAGATATTATCGTATAAAAGGGCGGTTCCCAATCAGGTACACACGCTCTTGCCAGACTCTAACAAATGCATGTAGCTCGCTTATCCTCCTCCCACGGACGTGTTTGAAGGACTCGTGTTTCAAGGACAGTATTTTCTGTTCATCTTAGTTTGGTTTTTATTGTCTGTGATCACACGGATTCTCCTTTGACCTGCGACTTTCCTCAAATGTTGTTCCCTCAGTGCATATATTTTATTTGGGAACGATGAATTACAGAATTCTGTACAGACACAGCTAACATTCAGGCCACCTTGCTAAATTAATTTGTTTCTTGGAGTACTGAATTACCAGTGAAATACCAACTAAAAGTACTTCACACACACTCTGCACGTCTCAAAGAGCTTTGGGGGTAGACACAAGGATCTAGGTAGCAAATGCAGATCCAAGCACCTGGCCAATGAGAAGCATACGTCTCCTTCGCTAGGCCAATGAGAAGCATACGTCTCCTTCGCTAGGCCAATGAGAAGCATACGTCTCCTTCCCCAATGAGAAGCATACGTCTCCTTCCCTAATGAGCCATCAAGACAGAGAGAGAGAGGCACTTCACAAGATCGAGGTTAAAAGAAGATCTAACATGTCTAGCTCAAAAGGAGAAGTAAAAAGGTGTGAATTTTCCCAGAGGGACAGCTAGACAGAATACCACAAATTTCACAACCTAAAGCCAAAATCTCACAAAGGGTACGCTGTATGTTTACTTCTTCAAATGACAATTCATGTTCTAGTTAGCTCTCTGTCTTTCTTCTTTATCCTGGAACCTGCCCTCTCATTTCATGCCTGAACTCCTAATGCTAACTACAGACTGCAACGTACTGGGTACCACTGCCAATTTGCAAGTGTCTTTCATCAAACACAGCACATAAAAAAAAAATCTCAGAGGAAAGTCAAGATACATTTACTTGCCAGACGACAAATGTGAACGCATTGGGAGGCAGTGAGGGCTCTAAGCTCAAGGGTTTGATTCATAATCACTCAGCAGCTAAAACATTCTCCACAGATGCAAGTGGACAGCACATTTGTCACTGTGAGGGATTTTGACACATACTGATCACAGGGCAAAGATATGGAATGATGACGCCGGTCAGAGAACTTGGCAGAGAGTCTGGCCCTGCCGAACACAGACGTTCCCCGCTTCCAGCCAGTGTTAACACGTTCAGTTTATTTATTAAAAATCAATTCACAAATAGTTTATGATTCTATTTTGTTTGCATTTATTCCTCCTAATTGTTCCTTGCAGAAAATCATTTTGATAATCTAGCGACCACGAAATAAATTATCTGAATGAAAAAATAACGTCTGACAAGCAGTAAGAAGCAAGAGAAGGGTCGCAGTGTTCTCACGCATTCAGAGGACAGAGCAGTACGTGCATGGGTGGTGGCTATAAACATTTTTTTTTCCGGGGCTGGGGACCGAACCCAGGACCTTGCGCTTCCTAGGTAAGCGCTCTACCACTGAGCCAAATCCCCAACCCCAACATTTTATTTATGTACATTCAACATTTGGGTCAAGTTTTGTAACCAAGAAATTTTAAATAATTTGAATGTCCGTCTTGCGCACGCTCGGGCTGCGGCAGCAATGCATCTCGTGGAAACACTTTTCCTCTTTTATGGGAAGCAGGCTGCTCAGGACTGTTATTATCCTCAGCTTTCATCTCTAGCACATAGAAACTCCAAGTCCTTTGAGTTATTCGAGAGCAATTGGCTGTTGAGAACTGTGTCTGGCTTTAGGAGCTGCTAATAGCTAGGTCCTACTGAAGAAAGATCAGTGTGCTTACGTCACCTCCAACAGGTCCAGTGTGGGAAAAGCATCAAGAAATGAGAACATACATTACAGACTCAACAGCCACAGGATGACATCCTCAGAGACGGTAGGAAAAAGAATAGACCTTAGCCAATTATTTCTCTTAAAAGCCACATCCGGCTTTGACTTCTGGGGTCAGATGAAAAGGGGATAAGATTGGGATGGAGAAGAGAAAAGCACACTATGGAAGCTGAGCAAAGGATAGCTATAAGCATTAAACACACATAGAAACACATGCACGTACACACACACACACACACTCACACACACACATATACACATGCCACACATATGCCCACACAGACGCATGCACTATATATATACATATATATACATATATATACATGTATACATAAGCACACACTCTCACACACACACACACATACACTCACACACACTCACACTCACACTCACACACACACACACATATACACATGCCACACATATGCCCACACAGACGCATGCACTATATATATATACATATATATACATGTATATACATATATATATACATGTATACATAAGCACACACTCTCACACACACACACACATATACACATGCCACACATATGCCCACACAGACGCATGCACTATATATATACATATATATATACATATATATACATGTATACATAAGCACACACTCTCACACAAACAGACCTATACAAAGTCACACAGACACATTCATGCATGTACCCACATGCACATGTACACATACACACAAAGAAAGAGAGAGAGAGAGAGAGAGAAAGAGAGAGAGAGAGAGAGAGGTACACACTGCTCAGTTAGCTAGACACCAAACCCTCATTCCACCCTTCCTTTCCTCTTCATGAGATTCGCTCTGGCATCGCCTGCTCTCATTTGAAGTGAGTAAGTGGCCTTGTTCAAACAGATAAGAGCAATTTAGACACCATGCAGTTGGTGTTTGGTCAAATCTAGCAATTCTGTGACCAACGATGATCCAACCCATACCTTATTGGGTTATTTAATATATGAGTCCGGAAGCGTCAGCTTTTTCCTTCTATCTGGTCTGGCCTGTGATGTTCCTCCAGAAGAAACATATCTATCTTATATAGAAATAGTACATTTTATATTGATTTTAAAGTCTGATTTTTTTCGGGGGGGGTGTCAAGATAAGGTTTGGCTGTGTAACTATGGCTGTTTTGGAACTTGTTCTGCAGGCCAGGTTGGCCTTGAACTCATAGAACTCCGCCTGCCTCTGCCTCTCTAGCGCTGGTATTAAAGGCATAAGCCACCACAGCCTGGTGGCTTGATATTTTTAAAAGTCGAGATAAAATGAGATTAATGTAGTAGAATATGACTAGATGCAGTTTCTATTATTTAATTAGGAAAAATCCAATAAAAAGAAAACTGTAATACAATGAATAAAAATTCAGGGAAACTAAAGGAAAGAAAAACTCACTGTATGTTTTAGTAGTATATCGTCATATGACCCATTAATACCTTCAACTAATCTAAGATCAGCAAATGAGAGATTTTTTTCCAATGGAATGGTAATTTTATTTGCATATATATAATAGTCGTTGATAGTATCTACAGCCAGATGTCTGGAGAAGGAAGTTATTTCTCTTCCAGTCCCCAAGAGGCTATTAACTTTATACTGACGCAAACTATTTAGACACAATTCCCAAGCTCCAACACCAAACTCATCTATGCCCCTAGTCAGAGTTAAATAAGTTTTTTTTAAAAAAATCCTCCAATGTGGATGCAAGTACTTAGCTTAATATTTATTATCTGAGTGACGATAACTGAAGTCCTGGAAAGTTTCTCATCAAAACTATTAAAGTGATGATAACCTGATTGTGGGAAATAATATATCTGTCCAAGCACACAATGAATTATATGAACTAATGATTCCCAATTAGATTACATATGACTTTGTCATAAAATAACTAGCTATTCATAAATAGCAGGATGGGAAAGTTTGTGGAGTCAGTTGATTTCTATATTTGTTTACTTGATAATCTTGAGAAACCTCAAAACCATGGTCATTTGAGGGAGAAGTAAATACTCGTATTTTATGTTTATCTCACTGGTGAATCAAGTTCAACAGTCATGATGGCAAAATCACTGACAGTTGATTTGCCATAGGGAATTATAGGCCTGCGTCTTCCATATTTATCGCGAGTATCCACTTTATAACACAAGTGTAAAGCCCAGCCTTGAAAACTGACTCAGTGGAACGGAGTCTTTCCAGACATTATGGTGGTAACGCAGAGAGGAAGCCCAGCTGCTCAGTGGCTTGACCAGTGTCTGCAATGACAAACTCAGCATCCTGAGCTTCAAGCAGGCAACAAGTGGAGAGACTATTCTGAGGAGAGCCCTACTGCTGTGCAACTTAGCACAACTAAAGAAGTGGCTTGCACGCTTTCTCAATGGTGCCCCAACCCTCTCTCATGCTCTCCCCTCACTGCTAGTATTTTTAGGCTTTATAAGTGCATGAGGTTAATCCTTAGATGTCCAAAAATGGTGAATTCGCAGTTTGTCACATCTTACACAACAGAGAAAATGGAGAAACTCCTGCTAAAGAATAGTTAACCTTAGATCAAAGAAATAAATAGGTGCCAACTTATTCTACCTAGATGGGAAACTGTACGACTCTAGGATACCCAGACTACCCTGAAATTGTCTGTATCCCTATGAAGCAGGTCATTTTGAGTGACGATGTAAACACATAAACACTTTAAGGAAAATTGGAAATGCATGTTTCCCATCCACCAAGTTCTATTTCAGAGTGAAATATAAAATAAAGGTTCTCCCTTCCATGTTCAACTTTCTGTATAAAAGAAATAAGCCTGCTCCTTGCTTCACAAACTGAAACCAGATTTACTTATACATCGAGGCGAAAATTTACAGAAATGAGACCTAGTTCTGAAAAGTTCATTCGGTACTTAGGTAGAAAAGTTTAGTTTTATATCTGTCTCCAAACAGCAGGAAAATTTCTGCCTCAGGATAAAGGAACTGGAGCCACATGGCCAGCTTGTGTTTCTACACAAGTTCCGGTTTTACACTGCTGGAGGCTTTGTCAAAAATGTCTGTAATATGTTGTCCCCAAACGATAACGGTTTCGACTTAATTATTCTTTTCAAAACTCCCCATATGGAGTCCATAGAAGGACATATATATTAAAATATAATCATGAGGAATGAGTGTGATTTAACAAATAAAGTCGTCACATACGTCATTTTCAGTTCATTAAACGCCCCACTCTACTGAGAATATTCTGCTGTTGGATGAGCAGGGAAATTGTGTGCTTCACCCCTAGTGTGTCATGGACAGCTCTAGATTTGTGTCTGCCCAGCATTCAGAATAACCACTATTCTCTTTAATACTACATTACTTTAGTCAAAAATGTAAGGAACTTACCCATGTTCTCTGGTCAGGTAGTGGGAACTGGTAGCAAAATTGAAACAGAAAAAAAAAAATTACTTCTGTGTTGGATCTTTACTGAAATCTCTCCTCTGAGAAATGAGCATTTATTCTAATCTGATAATTTTTACTTATCATGTAACTCTATCCTGAGTAAAAGTTCTAGAAATGAAAATTAAATCTATGTATTGCACTGTTGCGTTTCCTCTACTTCCTAAAGTTAATCATTGAACCAAGCCTGGTTAGCAACCAGAATGGCCATCACTCTAAGAAAGCTACCTATTCTGTGCTACAGAATCTGTCATCAGGCAAAGAATTCTTCCCTTTTTGCTCTTCACTGCAAAACTACGGTCCCAACCTTCCCAGATTCTGTTTCCATTTCATTTAAGGTAATTTCTTGTCATAATCCAGACTTTGTATCTCTATCCTGTCAATAAGGAAAATACGGCATTTACTAAAATGGGAATAATTAGATAATAAAAAAATAATTTTTTTGTTGACATTGTTGTTTGGAATCCCATGCTTGGTAGTAAGGGACTTCGGTTATTGGTCCTCAGAATACAAGAATATGGAGGAAGGAATAAAAAAGGTTCTAGTTATTTGTGACAATTATGGTCACAATCTTCAGGGAACGCCTCCATGGCTGAGATGATTTTCCAAAGTTTATCACCTTGAAAATATCAGTTAGAAGAAACATTCCATATTTCCATGAGTTTGGTGACAACTAAGAGATGTGCCAATGCCAATAGGAAAGCAAAATAGAATATGAAAGGCAAAGGACGTGTGTGCGTCCCCCAGCAGTGTGTAAGTGACAACCTGGAATGTGTTATTTGATCCTCAGTTCCTCAAAATGTAGTAGAGGCATGGGCAGGCAATGTTAGCAAGTGAATAAAAAGGGACAGTTTAGGCAAAAGGTCTCTGATATAGATGGGAAAACATCAGATCTATAAAAATCACGTGTGACAATAACCAAGTACAGTTATCAAAAGTGCAAGAAAATCAAACCATGGATCATAGCCACTTTGATGAGGTTATAATCATCAAGGGTTTTTACTTCACTCCCAATGATCTGTGACATGAATGGAAGATACCCTGACCAGGAACTAGAGAGGTAGATAGTCTGTGGTATCTCTCAGCAACACACTCTCTCTACCCTGTCTATTCGTGGCCATGCTTTCTTTTTCAAAATTAGAATTCATTCTAAAGAACCATGGATAACCTTCAACTGTATATCTAGGGAAAGCATCGCTCATTACTCCTATAGTCAACTAACTTCTTTATCTGATGAAGAGAAGCAAAAGCTGGAGTCTTCCAATGGCCTCATAGCACAAATTGCTTCTTCAAGTACTGAGTGGGGAAACTTAGACTCTAAGGACTTAGCTCTTAATTTGGGCATATGTGAGCATAGATGTTCTAAGTATGTTGACATGATTTAAAACATTGTAATGCTATAAGCAGGAAAATAGGCTAACAGTCTTATAGTAAAATTCAATAAATACGTATTGACTTATTCTCTTATTATTGTCTAAAGACTGAGTTGTGTGGAGGGATTGTGTTTAAAATAATATAAAACTTGGCTTCTCTTTGACATTAGCCAAACTTGGTGTATGTCTTCACAGTTCTCTAAAGCAACTGAGAAAATGTGCCAATAGAAATCTAATCTTAGAATGTGATATTGTCTTTGTTGTGTGATAGCCTGCAAAACAGACAGTGAATGTCAGCAACTCCCAAATATGTTTCAATGAATTTTAAAAGGGAAGAGCTGTTAAATGGTCTTACCCAAGCATTCATTTAGCTGTTAAATCATGGAAAGCCCTGATAGCAGGGGCTAGCCTTTCTGTGTTGACTTACAACAACTACACAGTAAGGCCATGCCAAGGGCACAATAACAACCTCTCAACAGCCCCAGGCACATGGCGACACCATGGCTCGGGAAGTAGAAGAGGACATGAGAGGCTTACAACAGTGACTTTATCCTAACCTTGGGAGACCTGTGCATCCATTTCTAAGGATCTCCATTAGGTCCTTTCAGAGACCAGGCACAGTGTCAGATACACCCTCTGGGTAAACCTGGCCATTTACAGTTACCCTATAAACCCATGTGTTCTCCTATTAAACCTAAAGAACTAAACAATCTTCCTCAAAACCAAAGCACTTTTGCTAATTATAAATACTAAAAACACTTTGGGCCACAGTCACTCCTAATCCCAAACCCTTGGTTTTATTAGTTAAGGTTAGTGTAGAATTGAAAGAATACAAAACGAAGACAAACGCAAAAACAAAACACTGGGGCATGAGCAAAGTTTTCTGAAAGAACAGACCTCTCCAAAGACAGTAAACCTGAAGATAGAGCTGAGCTTCTCCTGTGTGTATCCCAGGAATTCACCTAAGTATCACTCATTAAAACTGCAAGAACAGCACTTTAAACAGTGTTCCTCTGTAGTCTGGAAATAGCCTGTGAATTAGGCACCCTGAATATCTACATCCTTTCTTCCTGTGGTAGTCCCTGTGGTAGTCCCCACTGCCCATCACATATGATATTGGCATCATACAGAGACTGAATCCAGAATGGCAGGAATCCACTCTGATTTGTAGGACCTGGGACACACTAAGTACTGCAAATTAATTTTTGTTGTCATTCCTGGGGCCTAACAACAGCACGTAGCAACAGGCAGTCTACACACCAAAATGTGACACTGAGTGGGAAGGAAATACACTCCTGCTGTGTTATCATGGCATGCCTAAGAGGGTCTGCAAGAGGGGCCATCACTGTGCTGGGAGCAATGGACACAGACCTTATCTGTTGTATTTGTTGTTACCTTTGAGAATATTAAAAATATAGCACATCCTTTAATATTATCTTATTAAATATACATAAATTTCACATTTATAACAGTCCTGTAGACATGTAATTATTGGTAAATGAGCTTAATTTTATTAAGTGACACAATTACCAAGACTAGCCATTGTTTTTTAGAGGCCATGGGCACCTTGAAATCAACACATTCAGAAAGATTGCATAGATAAGAAAACTAGTAGCCAGATAGAAGGATCTGCTCAAAGACTCTGAACTCTAGTCCTGTTTCCTTCATTCTATCATGCCCTAGAGCACTCAGCCTTTTACTTTAATTTAGCAATTTTGCTTCATTGCTAGACTTTTTGCATAATAAAAAATAGGCCAGCAATCTGATCACTATCATTAAATGTATATAATAATATAAACTCACATGTGCTTTTGCTTGTAATTAGAAAAGAAAATATCAAGAGAGTTGTATTTTCCACGCAATGTCTGAAACCTAGGGCATTTTGTATTCAAGTTGATTAGGCTGTGAACCCTTACAAGTGTTATTAGGCCAGTATAAATATCAAATATTTACTGATAAACACTCACTGCTTCAGCACGTGGCTCTTTCTGTGGAGAGGTTATGTAAACAGTATCAGTCTTTAAACTTCCTATATAAAATACATGGTGGAATGTTTCTGGAACTTTTGATACCTAAGCATATATTTTTTCGATTAAGATTAGAGTGAGAATTTTGAAAGAAAAATAAGTTTTTATATATAACTAACACAGATGTTTGGATTTCTGCTCTCCCAGGCTTGTTTCAGTATTAGGGAAGACAATTGAAAAGCTAAGAGCACGAGAGAAAGGTAAGATTCCTATCCCAAGACAAATTAATGCATTTGCTACATAAATGGAAGAGATTTTTCACTAGTGTACTTAAAGGACTATCATTTATGGCTTGGCTATGCTACAATAGAACAAATTTATGTACTAAATTGTCAGGTACTTTCTTAAAATCTTCAGTGTCTTTAAAGATGAGGGCTTGCATCATTTAAACACAAATTACAACAAAATGAAATGTGAGCTTAAAAAAGCAGACTCCAGACATTGTCTTTTCTTTCAATATGACACTCTAGCTGTGGATTAATATGTAAACCAGTCTTCAAAAAAGAAAATTAAATGGGTGGCGACCCAGAGATGAAGCACACTGTTCAGTGTGCCCCCTTTGCAAAGAGAAACTGTATGTCCTTTGATAAATGGGCCTGGATCCATTCAGTAAATAGCTCTGTGTATTGTGGTGAATTCTTGTGCAATTACAGACCTTTGCTGGAATGCCCAGTGGTGTCTAGATAAATTCCTTCACCCTCTATGGTAACAACTTGTCAGGTAGACTCATTTCCTGTTTTTATCTAAGCACTGAAAGGACAGGAGTGACCTTCATGAGGTTGGGACGAGTTGCTATGATCCATATCTTTGCATCAGGAAACTTTAAACACAAAAGACAACTTCAATATTTATTTCCTTAGCTGAGTCTGATTTGCTCCCACATGCACTTTAGCTCAATGATTACTTAAGGCACATAATAACTTAACACCCAAGCTATGTTATTTTTGCACATCTACCCATGACTTTTTCTTTTAAAAAGCTAGGGTTTTAGTCCTGTTAGAATTTCCTGTGTTCTTCTATGGTAGCGTCACAGGAAATCCTAGTGTTCTTAAAAGTCTCTTTCAATCCATTGCACCTGCTTTTCAGGATCAACAAGTTAGTTTACAAGCTCCAAATCGCAAATCCAAAATACTTACTTGTGGGTGAAACAAGAATCCTGGAGAAGGTCTCAAGTATTTTTCTTTCAAAGCTTCAAGCGGATCAGTGAGCTTTCTTTTCTCTACTCTGCAAGGTTAAAATCAGATTTCAGAGAGTCAGTCTTGTATCTTAATCACAGAACAGTCGGTATCATCCAACTGGGCCAGTCAATGGAAGTTTTCTTTGGGACACACTTACAGGAAGGCCTCTTCTGGGAAAGGATACATTGGGCACTTCTATGTCCTCAAAGGGAGAGAGTCCACCTCACAATGGAAAAATCCCACTCAATGACAAGGGTGGAAAAGGAATTGGTAATCTGCAGTCACTGAGTTAACTCTAGGACTCTCCTGATGGAGCAAAGACATTAGATGAGTTGGAAATGGTTGGTGAAAACAAAGATGCCTTGATTTAATTCGTTTTCTAACAAAAACCAAATGCTCCTAAATACCCACTCTAGTTATCATGAATCTGCCTACTGGGAACTCCCATGTTAGCTTGGCACTGTCGCAGATATTCAAGCTGGGCTAAAGTATATACATTTATATGCAATATATGTGTGAGATAGATATATAAATATTCAAATAGTCTCTATCTCTCTTTCAAGGGAAGGCGGGAAGTAAGTTTGGAAAAGAAGGATAAACTATAAATATGGTTTGCACCCTACCCACAGTTAGGCATCTAGAGAAGTGAAGTAAGACAGACTCATTTTTACCAGCCATGGGCAATTACCTTCTAAGAAAATTTAGGTAAGAACACATATAAACTATGATTGAAAGCCAGACTTAGGGAATACTTTGGAAATGAAAAAAAGGGTTAGGAGCTAAAGGTCACTTTGGCTGCCTGGGGAGTTTGAGGCCTGTGTCAAGAACAAATTTTACAAATGCCATTGAAACCTAGTAGCCATGCATTCATGAAATTTTTTTCACACTGTATTTTGCACGTATTATTTTGCTTACCGCAGTGGGCAATAAGAGGCCCACTTCATGAAGGAAATTTTGGAGGCCACAAGGCTAAGCTGCACCTAGGCTCTCTAAGGCTAGCTTGAGAGTTTTTCATGAGACTTTGCCTCTCATAAAATGGAAGGTCTAGAGCCTTAAACCTCTAGTCAGCAGACATGGGCTGAAGAAGGTCAGAGGTGATGATGAAGACATATGTTTTGGTGTTGAAACATAAAATTAGTATCACAAGGACATTTTGGATTGTCTTCTTTTTCCCCAGATATGGCCTTGTTACCTAGTCTTAGGCTAGCCTCAAACTTGTGATGTTCCTGCCTCAGCCTCCCGAATGTGAGGATTACAGGCCTGTGTTACCATGTCCTTTGTACTGGGTTCTTCTGTTTCCCTTGTTGACATGGGGATGGCCTTTTGCATACTAGCAAACTTTAGAAGCGGACACTGACAAGGACTTTCAGCTCTATGACTGACTAAACTAGAGGCTATCCATCAGCGTTACTGAATGAAAGAGCAGCACCAAATCTCTAACTAGGCACACTATGAAAATGATCCTATCCTAAATAGGTTCAGTTAAAAAGTCTACATGTTCCACAACATTTTGAGACTATTCAGAATTTGAATTAGAAAGCAAATTGAAAAGTCCTATAATCTGTAAAAGGCATAATAAATATGAGAGTTAAAGAAAATTAAAATTAAAAAACCAAATAGTAAAAACTATTTTGGTGGTGATTGTTACAGTATAGTATATAAAACACATTCTACGAAACATATATGATTTACCTGTAGAATGCTTACACATACTAAAGGAAACTAGATAATGGTGTGATTCGATAGACTTATTTTGAGCAATTTACTCATTCGAAATAGAATGCCATTTTGTGATTAATATTTCACGTACTTGGAGTTCTAAGAGATTCCCTTAGAGAATGCATATAGTATTTATACCAACACATGCCAGTGGGTTAACAAAGAGAAGACTGGCTGTTCTAGGTCTGTGTCGTTCTAAATAAGTAACCCATTTTCATGCTCACGAATATCTGTGCTAATCCTTCAGGGGCCTCATTCTTAGGCCATTTGACAACTTGCTTTCAAGACGACTTTCTCATATTTTCCACTCCCCGACAAAGTTTAAAAACAAGTGTATTGTTGAAATAGTAATAATAAAAAAAAATTATCTTGTGGGCCTATTCCAAAACCTCAACTCTAGAAACATCCAAAAATAAGTCCAAACTCAATCTGTCAATTTCTAAACTTAAAATATTTCATGGGATTAAACCTCATCCACTGTTCAACAACAACAACAACAGCAACAACAACAACAACAACAACAACAACAACAGGTGATTTGGGAGGTGATAGGGCATCTGGGATGACATAGCATACAACCCGTGTTTCATATATCCGTCTCGCCTCGTCCACTGTCTCTTCCCACCGCCCTTACCTATAAATGGGATCCATGAAGAAGGGAGTGGGTCTGGCATGCTGCAAGGAGCCATCTGAAGATGGCCTTGTTTCCATGTTGCTTCCTTTCTTTTCCCCAAACACATGGTTTTTTCGAGGCTCAGTCAACTTTGTCCCACTGGCTCTACTCCTACTGCCCATACTTAGATCCAGGGGCTGGTCTTGGCTTGTGGCGGGTGTTGCTGGAAGCTTTGAGGAGCCTGAAGTCAAGGGCTTCTCGTCCTTTCTCTTAGTGGTGAGGTCAAAAGGGGACTCAGAGCTTCCCTTCTGCAGTTTCTTTACTTCACTTGGTGATTGGGGCTCCATTTTCAAAGGTAACGACCTCAAGTCTCTATCAGGAAATGGGTACATTGATTGAGAGAATGCTGGAAAAAACGGGAGGGGAAACATGGAAGGGTAAGGTAACGCTCCGACTTTTTTGTCTTGCAGCCCCACCAGTCCTGTGGAACCAAAGTATTTTTCAGCAATAGACGCAATAGCCTTTATAGAATCATTCACAGCTCCTGACACCGCGGTCTGCTCCTCTACAGATGCTGAGAAAACGGAATGATTGCTGTATTCTTTCTTATTATTTATTGAAGCCAGATTCTGCAGAGGGCTTACTTTGTCTTTGAACATTTTACCATTTTCTTTACATTTCTCTTTATCACTTTCAAGGTCACTTTCCAGATCAGAGCCCGAGGTTGTTTCCAGATCACTGCCACTTGGCGTACTGACATCATCAAGGTCACTACTCTCTGACTGGTCACTGATTTTCTCAAGGGGCCTCTCTTCAGAGGACCTCTCGGGCAGCAGTTCCACTGGCTTATTGTCCCCTACAGGTGGGTGTTTAGATAGTGCCTTCAAAATATCCTGGGTGGCTGGCAGTATCTGAGGATGTGTCAAGAGGGGACTTTGACATTTGTTTGACTGTTCGGTACTTGATAGTCCTTTAACAGGAGAGCTAGCGGGTATCAAAGGAGGCCTGTGGTACAAGCCCGAAGGAAACAGACCAGGAAAGCTCAAGGAAAATCCCGGAGCTGTTGGAAAGGTAAGACCAGCAGGATGCCTATTGGTGCCAAAATAGTCAACCAGGCCCGGGTTGGCGTGGCCCATATTAACCATGGACGTTTTATCCATAGCTGGGGTTCCAGGAAGTGAAATGCCTTGGCCAAAAAATCCACCTGCCGCAAAATGGTTCTTGCCCTCACAAAACCTCCTGTGTTTATTTAAGGAAGACGTAGTGCTGAACATTTGTCCACAGTCTTTGCACTTGATTTGGGTTCTGCAATCAGCATGCATGCGCTTATGACGACAAAGGTTTGAAAACTGAGTATAGGATTTATGGCAGACCTCACCTGTGTGCAAACAACAAAAAAGAGTCTCAGGCTTTATGACAATTGCTTCTGGATTCAGCAAGCATCACAAGTGGTTTTACCCAGAATAGTTTCCATTAGGAAGCCAGGAAGAGAAGTTGGGAGTCAGCGATCTCGCGGTTCAGAACACAGAAAACACCATTTTCCTGGATTCCAAAGCAAGGCATCCAACCTGACAAACGTCTGTGAAGCAGCACAAATACTTCACACAGAGGATGTAAATATCTTCCCACCTCCCACCCCGCTGCCCAGTACTTTTTCATAATATTTGTGTGTTTAAATATTTACGGAAAAGTCACAGTCCAGAATGCCTTGCTTCTCCCACCTGATTCCTAACGCTAGACAGAGTCTGGAAAATTAAAGATATGTTGAGCACAAACACTTCAGAGCATTTAAAACATTCTGCACTGGGTGCACCAAGACAGGGTAAACAGGCTCCCCCGAGTCTGCGATCTTCCCCTTTATCCCCTCTCCCCGTGGGGAAGGGCCGGAGCCGTTCTCCCATTTCACCGGTATTATATCATGCACTCTCATCGTTCACACATCAAAGCCAAACAACAATGCGCATTGTGTATTGGGAGACCCTTTTAACAATCATTTTCATGATTTGAGAAAGACTGACATAATTTACAATGGCTCTATTTTAAGCCCGCGGAGGAAGCTAAATTGAATGTGGCCCATCCTGCATTGCTGGTTCCCATGAACTATGAGCACGTCCTCTGACTTCCTCTCACACCAATGGCTATGGTAACCTTCCTGCAGACGAAACCCCCATCCTTGGGAAACATGCTCACTTCTTGCTGTATCTTCCTCAGTTATCTCGGGGCTTGACTTCTGTGTGTGTCAGCCGAGTATGGGAAGCAGAGGAGAGGGCTGGGACAACTCTGATCCAAAAGGGTCAGGCAGCCAGTGTGGTCCTGTGCTATCCCTTTAACTAAGAATTTTGTCAATAAAGGAGCACACCCCCTTCTCACAGATGTGCCAAGATTTCTAAGTATATTTTAAGGCCAAACTTTGCAACCCTCACCCTTTCAAGTAAGACTTTACTCAATTTGAGTCTTACAGGATTATAAGATCAAATTGCTAGGCATCATTTAAAAAAAGAAAAAAAAACTTTTCTGTGGATGAATTACTTTATGTGTGAGCTTACGTTAATGCTTCTGTGCATGTTTTATACGTGTGGAAATACGATATCTTTTTGCTGGTAATTGTTGAAACAAATTGATTTCAAGAAAATAAACATAAAATTTGACAGTTACTGCTTTTCCAGTGATCGCTGACTGTAGGTGCAGAACGCTTGAGTCAAAAACTTACAATGAAAACATCTCTTTAGACAATTCATGAAAAGAGGATTTTATAGAAGTTAGTCAAGCAAAACTCACCGGAAATTTGTCCTCCCCCCTCCACAAACAGGAAGTGCTAAGCAATTGCTTTTTTTTTTTCGGCTGATAAAGACTGGACAGTATTTCTGCACATCAGTGTGCCTGTGAATATGAACAAAATCTTTGCCACACTTCAGGGACTGTCATGAGGATTTTAGTAAGAAGAGAGGGTGGGTTTTTTGTTTGTTTGTTTTGTTTTGTTTTGTTTTTTTAAGATTTCTACCAGAGTACATTCTTCAGTCTATTCTGACAGCATTTAAACAAGCTCTATCTATACATGTTCTATTTATATTACTTGATACTCTAAATAAAATCACCGTGGAGGTAGATAGCAGATTTCCACATGACTATAGTATATTGATTCATTTCTGGGCAATTCTAAGAACTATCAAGTCATTTATTATGAGACCTATAAAAGGGCACTCTTCTTAGAAGTATCTATCCTTTGGGACTAAGTACTATGAGAAAATGCCTTAATGGGTGGTTAACCAAGTGCAAATGCAGGAGTTGCAATGTTTTGGAAATAAACTGTTACTGTTGCCTCTTCTTTCACGTAGCAGGATGGCTTTACAAAAATCCACAGCGTCTATGTCGGAATAACAGATGATGTTCTTGACTTGTCTGGTTGCACCTTTTGTTACAGGGCAAGTAGAGTCTGTTCCTGGTCTCAAAAACGTTGAATCTGTGATGTTTCCTTGGTCAGGAGCTTAGTTTACCACCCTGGAAGGCTTGATCTAAGGCATCAATAACTGGGCTCCAGGTCAATGGTTCAATTGACGTTGAAGTCTATACCCCAGTGTAATTTTTCTCAGTAACAAGGAATTAGCCTGAAGTTAACAATGCATCTTTCTCCCTCGTAAACAAGTTAAGAAGTATTTTGAATATTTTCTGTCTATTAGAGCATGTGGTTTCTATTTCAGAAGGCTGGAGATTGCTGTAAAGGCGATGAGTAATTACCTTAGCGCTAGAGACCTTGTGTTCACTGTAATAAGAGACAGTTGTCATAAACACACCAGCAGGGGCAAATCATGGTGTGTGGCCTTTGAAAGAGAAGCAGATAGCAGCCATAGGTGAACCTCCCCCCTTTCGGGCTCATGGCAACTCCTATCCTTAAACCCCTTTGTTCTGAAATTGCACGGCTATTACTTGTAATTGCACCACGGTTCACTGTCAGATTTCATATTTGAAGAAAGTCATCTGTTATTTAAATTTACCAATAATTGCCGAGAAGGCATTCAAGCCAAATAATGAAGGACACTCTGAGATGTGAGTGGGACTGTTTCCTTTAACAGGATTCCTGGGTCAAATGTGCAGACGCAAGAGCCAGGGAATAGAACCTGTGCTTTCTTGTATGAAATGGATGATCAGTTTCCTGGGACCTATTCTGCTCTTCTCCTCAACGCATAAATCTTGCCTGGTGGGCCTGAAGTAAACTAATACAGAAAGCCTAGAGCACTTCTGAACAGGTTTGCAAGGAAAGGTGCCCTAGAGTCATGGATGCTCACTTTCTCTTTTCTCTTTTTCGTTCCTTTTCTCCTTTTCTTCCTTAAGACAAAAAAAAATCTAAAACTCCTATTGTATACTTAATTTCCCATGCTTTCTACAGTTTCCCCTGGGAGATCAGGGCACCCTTTGTTTATCTGCTGGTCGTCTTCACTCCACCCAGGGAACAGACATCTAAGCCAAGCAGACTCTCTTGTACCCTGGAGAAGGAAAGACAAGTACTTCTGGCTCTTGGAAGCACAAAAGAAGGCTGTGTCAAGGCAAAGAACAGTCTAGTTAGTCTCTGGCAGCTCCATATTGGCATGGAAACTTCGATAGCTTGCCAACAGGTCCTGTAGTAATATGGTACCTCAGATACCTACTGCAAATCATTGGTGCTTGTCCAAATAAATAAACAAACAAACAAACAGGGCGGGGGGGGGTGCTGGTTTTCATGGAGTTCCCAAAGCAGAAACTCAGAGGTGTTGCCGGGTGCCGGTAATGAGTCAAAGAATCCCACCCATATCTGGATCCAAAATCAGTTTAGAATTTGGTAGCATAGCTCACTTTGTCCCTGTGTTTACACAGCCACACAGCTCCAGAACAAAGGCCTCCAGAGCTGCTGCCTAGATGAAGTAAGAACAAATGGTTTAGCTTCTGTATTACTGCAGCACAACCCAGAAACAGACCCGCACTGGTGAACAGAAGACCGTGAGCTGAGCTCTCCTTGCCTTGAAGTGTGTTATTAAAGCGCTGGGTCCAGGAGTGTGCCAAGTAGGTGGACAAAGGGGATGATGTCCCCTGAAAGCATGTCCCTGAAAGCATGGAGCTTGTAAATCTGTTGGAGTGCAGTGGGGTGGGAGAGGGAGCCTGTCCCGCATCAAAGGGAAAATACTTTGCTCTTTTGAATGGCTCGAACTACAGATCTGCATTGTAAACAGCAGACAGCAAAGGAGGAAAGAACCTCTTGTCCCTTCCACACATACACACACACACACACACACACACACACACACACACACACTGCAACCCCTCCAGAACACCAGCATTTTACCCTCTCAGTCATACACTCCAATCTACATACAGCAACATAAACTTTCTTGCCAGGTGGAGCTCTCCCAGCTCCTAGTGACCCAGAACAGGTTTGTAACCACGTCATCTTGCTTACTGATATCTGCATTTTGGCTGTTTTACAGAGCCATGAACCTTTATAGTGTGAGACAAATCTGGTTGTCTTCATTAAATCCTATGACCTAGGATTAGTTAACATTATTAAACAACTCTATTCTTTACCTGATACTGATTTTACCTAAAAGAAAACACCCCAAGGATTATACACAAAATGCCCCGGATCTGCTTATAAAATATTTTCTTATAACATTAAATCGCTCTTCTATTTTTGGTCCATAACAAAGCTAGGAGACCAACTCCTCCCACCAGCAATGGCCTCGTGTGGCCATGCTGTTGAGCAGAGAGCATTCTGAAGGACAGACAGATTCAGGAAGACAGCTGGGGTGTTTTAAAACTTACAGATAAAGGGCTTCACACTGCTGTGGATGTGCTTGTGTTGTTTGAGGCCTGACGAAGTGGCAAATGTTTTACCACACTCCGGGCAAGCATGAGCCCGGGCACCAACATGCTGAGATCGAATGTGTCGCTGAAGGTTGCTAGGGTCCGTGAAAACCTGCTAGGAAATGAGTACTGATTAATCCAGAAACTTCACTCACAGATACAAGAAAGAAGACCAGTGATGGCCCGAGGAGGAATTTTCTCTGTCTTGCCTTTTTTTAGTTTTTATCAAAGACTACATGAAAGCTGTATTTCTAAAGTGCAAGAAACTCCTTCAAGGGAGAGACCAGAAATGATTCATTTTTCTGCATTCATCCTGGGGTAGCCATTAGCATTTGTTATTAGGCTACATAAGGAATGGCACTTTGGGGCCATAGTCAAGGCCTTTGCAGAAACTAGGGCCAAAGACTAAATTCAGTCCTCGCTATCATTAAAAGTGCCCTTTAAAATAAAGGCACCTTGCACACAGGATCTGGGCACCTTGCACACAGGATCTGGGCACCTTGCACACAGGATCTGGGCACCTTGCACACAGGATCTGGGCACCTTGCACACAGGATCTGGGCACCTTGCACACAGGATCTGGGCACCTTGCACACAGGATCTGGGCACCTTGCACACAGGATCTGGGCACCTTGCACACAGGATCTGGGCACCTTGCACACAGGATCTGGAAGGTTTTGATGGAAGCATCCCAAGTCACTTTAAATAATGTCCTCCAGAGGTTAAACTCAGTGTTTCCAGCAACCTGGGGCTTTTCCTACAAGCATTTCGCTAAATAAAAATAGGAGAGACCCAGTAACATATCCAGGAATGATCCTTCAAGACTCCATCAATGTTCCTACTGCCATAAGAAAAGCTGTGGAAATAGAAAGCAACCATTCCCAGACTTCTCTGTGATTATTGTGAGAAGGAGGGGGAAGGAAGAGAGAGAGAGAGAGAGAGAGAGAGAGAGAGAGAGAGAGAGAGAGAGGAACAAAAGAAAGAAAGAAAACAAAAACAAAATAAAACCATGCAAGTTGTGAGTTAGCTTTGCTGCAGCCCACTCTGTGGCCCAAAAGGAGAGCCTGACATTTCATCCCAGCGTTGTGCAGCACTGGCCACAGAGACAAATGCCCTGTGCTGCTCAGTGTGTACCAAGTTATGATTTACAAGAAGGATTAGGTGGAAAAATCTGAAAAGTTGGAGGCTCCCATTCTTCGTGAATAAGCCTTCAGAAGCTTTATGTAACTTTCCTCACAAATTACTATTAAAAGAAGTTAAGTCGCATGTTGGATACAATTTTCATTCCCCACAAGGTTATATAAAACAACCCCACACTTGTAAGTCAGCAGAGGAACTGGGATTTTACCAAGGATGTCTGACACCTAGTTCTGTAACTCACCATTAAGCCTCACTTCCTCCCTTCCAGAAATAAAAGAATACTCACTAAGTGTTCCTATGCCCTGTGCTAATGCCTTCCAGCATGGGACACTCGGCCTCCTTCTCTGAGGGTATTTATAGTTCTCGCTTTCAAGGCTTGTCTCAGAGTGCAGCAAGTGGAGGATTAAGAGAGAAGGATAGAGAGAGGCCAGTAGCCTACAAATTCACTGTACCTTGGCACAGTTTTCACACTCATAGTGCTTTCCACTGTCATGTGACATCTGGTGGCGAATTAAATTGGACTTCCAGTTAAATGCCTTGGGGCACTGATCACACTTGTATTCCCTCTCCTCAGTGTGTGACAACATGTGCTTCTCCAAGCTGTTAAGAGAACAATTGATTTAATAAGGCAGGGTGACAAGAAATATGATCATAAACAGAATCCCATTTTATTACTAATCCAACAGACAAGGAAAGAGTCGAAAGAGAAAGAAGCTGAAGTGGGAAGGAAGAAAGAGAAGAAATGGTCTTTGGTGGATAGAAGTACATGTTTCCTAGACTATGTCCCACCATTACAGAGATATAGCCCTGCTTCGAATAAATCTGACACAGCAATCAGGGATTGTCTAGTAGTTTGGAATTATGAGAGCGAGAGTTATCTATTAAGATGTGTGGTAAAGTCTTAATATCGACATTGATCGCTGTTATTTACTTTGTTCAAATATAAAACATGTTAATAAAATGCTTGAGGACAAAAGGTAGACATTCTCTCTACTATATGTAGACTCTACATTGGAAGTATTTGTATTTCTAATCCTAGGGGAAAGAGAAGTAACACTATGGCCCTGGGTCAATGTGTGGATAGATATGTGGGGATTCACATGTACAGAGGACAGATGCTGACAATGACCACTGCAATAGTGGTAACGATGAAGAAGATGAGTAGAATATAAATGATAGATAGATAGATAGATAGATAGATAGATAGATAGATAGATAGATAGGCAGGCAGGCAGGCATATAATAAATGAAGGATGGATAGATAAGAGAGAGAAGGATGCTAGATGGATGAATAAACAGACAAGAAGGGGTGATAAATGGAGGTTACATACATACGTACATACATACATAGAAAGACAGTTATGATAGAGGATGGATGGATAGATAGATAGACAGACAGATAGATGGAGGATGGATAGATATGACAGATATATCAATAGATAGAGGATAGATAACTCATGAACTATAAAGAATAGCATACACAATTTAAAGTGATATAGCACTAAAACTCCTAATGGGAGAAAAACATGATTAGAACATCCTCATAAGATAGTTTATCTCTGTTTTAAGTTTTAGAAAGGTTTTTTTCTTTTTTTTTTTCTTTTTTTGAGACTTTGGCTTTCTTCTCTATGTTGGTACATGAATCTGCATTAGTATAATGGAAAGAGCACACAGACAATGATCTGTCACTGCAGTTGAAAGCCACCTGCAGCAATTTCGTTCACTGGCCGCCACGTTGTCCTTGGCACACTGGTACACTGGGCTCACCTACTGTAGCCAGAGCCCCTGAGAGCCTTTGCGCATTTCCAATCTGATAAAGCACACAGGCTAGGTTCTGAACATTTTGTTATGGCAGAGAGCAAGAAAAGGGCAGATGATCTCAGAAGAAATTAGGATGCCAATTTGAAAGGAGCTCACTGTACAAAGGTTGTTCACGCTAAGCACCAATAACAGTGACAATATTCTTTAACATGAAGACTATTTTAAAAATGCACAAACAGAACCTCTTATAGGATGTTTATTGTGGAACCGGAACTTAAGGGGAAAATGCACAAACACGCCATGCTTTCCCTGTGATGTAAATTCTATTTTTAGGGAGACAAAACAGACAATAAGGAATAGTGTTTTTTTTCTAGATAAAATTAATTCATCCTTATAACAAATGCTGAAAGGATGAGGAAACAAGAATTCTCCATATGCCCTGTATGAATTAATGAATTTGGGCAATGAATTGCCTTCTTCCTGATATAAATAAGTGATAATATCCATTTTGTTAAACCACTGAATCTAAAGCCCAGTTAAGGCTTAAAATGCAACAATGCCTTTGTGGAGAAAAGAAGGACAGAAGAAAGGCGTTAGACACCACCAAGGACATATAAACGACAACATTTGAAAGGGAAAAAAGTACTGAGAGTAATGGCTGGAGAGATAAAGAGCCAGAGAGTAAGAATCTGACAAGAGGAGCACTCAGTAGATTAAAGTAGACATAACTCTGACAATCAATTGTCGTACATGGACCTCCTGTTTATAACACTCCTAAAAGCCCTAACTATTAGCATTTAAACTCTGACCCGGTAATGCCAGTCTTGTTATTTTTAAAGGGCTCTACTGAAACAAATTAAGAGTCTTTATTTTCTACAGACACACCTAGACTTAGATAGATAGCACAAATTAAAAAACAAGCAAACTCCCCACAAAATAATGTTCAGCATTTGTTTCAAATACTCCAAAATAGAGAGAACTAAGACAACACTGGCCCTCTGTGGTAACTGAGGGTGCTGAGCACAGGGGTGTTTTTAAATCCACCTTTCTCTCTGATTTGTGCCGACTTGAAGCATTCCACAATTAAAAGCTACTAAAACTGCCAAGTGTGCGTGTTCAATTCTCTGTCTCCTTTTTCTGTGAGATCAATACTCTGTGTTTGAGTATCAATGACCAGCACTAAGGAAACACTCCTCAGCATGGAATTGGTAAGTGAGTAAACATTGCTCTCATATCTTGGTAAGTTAAAAATACCTTTGCCACACTTATTTTCTCCATCACTTCCTTCCCAGTCCTATTGACATCTGAACTTATTTTGGGGACCCCATGAGTCAATCCAGTCGCCAATGCCAACAGAACACGGGAGGGTGGAGTTAAAAGGAAGACCTAGTCTTTATCTATAATATGTAACTCTCTGTTGGTTAATGTGGCCCATATCTATACAGCCACCAAAACTAGATAAAATTGATGAAGCTAAAAAAATGCATGCTGGAAGGGACTGAATATAGATCTCTCCTGAGAGACACATCCAGAGCACGTCCAATACAGAGGTGAATGCTAGCAGCAAACCACTGAACTGAGAACAGGACCCCCTTGGGGGGAATTAGAGGAAGGATTGAAAGAGTTGAAGGAACTTGCAACCCCATAAAAACACAGTGGCAGTGTGGCAAAAATAAATACTTTGATCTACATTCATCAAAATATGTTCAAAATTTGCATGAGAAAAAAATACAAATTTCTAATAAAAATTCAAATATCTAAATAAAAGAAAGAAGCTGAAATGCTAGTGAACGCGTTAGAAGAGATATCAGTAACTTTGGGGAGCCAGGGGCGTCCTTAGAAACCTCTGCAGTGACTGAGATTCCATTACTGTCAGCAGCCAAGGAGGGAGTCGGTATCCTCGTATGTGTATGTGAAAACCTGACCCCTGTATCCAAGTGGCCAGAGGTTGCCATGAGCTCTGAGTCTCCTTCTCTCCCCAACTACAAGGAAGAGGTCTAGTCCCAAGGGTGTGTTGTGAGCATGTAGCACAGAGTAGGGAAAGACAAAGAAAGGGATCATTTCCTTCTTATTTCTCCTGTGCAGTGTAAGGTCCATATTGTTCCGTGGGGTTAGCACTGTATCACTGTCAAAACAAAACGACAACAAACAAACAAAACAACAGGGGTGGGGGTGGACCATGTAGATAACTCAGTCAGTAAAGTATAAACATGAAGAGCGAAATCCACATAAAAAGGTTGACATCGCAGCACACACTTGTAATCCAAGAAGAGAAGTTAAGGACAAGAAGATCCCTAGGTAGGCTCAGTGACCTCAGCCAATCTAGCCTATTTGGTAAGCTTCAGGTCAAAGAGAAACCCTGTCTCGGAATAAAAAAGAAAAAATATAGGTGGACAGCATCCAAGGAATGATAGTCAAGGCTGTCTTTGATCCTCCTCATTCATATGCCTATATGTATGCATATACATATAGCTATGCGTACATGTGCATATGCACACACACACATACATACACATAAATAAATAAATAAATAAATAAATAAATAAATAAATAAATAAATAAATAAATTCAGTACAAGAATTTTAGAGATTTTAGATGGGTAATGTGGAAAGAAGATTGTATCACATTAAAGACGGAACTGTCTTCTCTTGACAATATCAGCAGCAACGGCAGCATTCGATGAGGAGGGAGACACCCAAAAGTATGAACTAGGATAAGGCTATAGCATAGGATCCAGGAGTACCCTCAACACTTGGAGGAATGGTACCTAACTGCTTGATGATAGGCTCTACTCCTCTGGTTGGGCTTCCAAATGACAAATGTGGAGGGTTCTGTACTGGGGTCCACCCAGTGATTAACTTAGAGTTGCCTTCAGCATAAAGTGGAGCTTCCTGGGGCTCTGGCCTGTGGTTGAATAGATCCAGAAGGTTCTTCCTAAAAACTGTTGCTATCCACTTCCCAAAGGAAATGAGAATTTATTTTTTTTCACAGTAATATTATCCATTGTTCTTGTAAAAAAATCAAAGTGAAATAATCCATTTCTGACACTAGAGATAACTTTTTTTGTGTGGATTTTATCTTCTTACTAGCATTTTCTGGTTTCGTTTTATTTTTTATAATATAGGGGCATGATTATACTTAAAAGCATTATGTAATTTTTACTATAAACTTACATTTTACTAGACTTATAGGGAATTTATTAAATCATGCTCTTTATAGATTTACATGTATGAGTGTAAAGGGTGCTAGGGAAACCCTCTTACTTCCCATTTTCCTTTCTCACTGGGAACTAACTCAGGCCTGAATTTTCAAAGCTGAGTTGCATCATGGGACTCAGTGTCAACAAGGAAATGGTTACACTTCAATGTCTCTTAGTCATTCGTGCCTTCAACTCAGTGACATTTGCATGAAATCCTTTCCTCACACAGATCCAGGAGAAGAAAGAGAAGGCAGAGCAGCAAGAGGAGGTAAAGGGAAAGAGGAGAGGCATCCAAGAAGGGGAAAGAAAGGACAGGGTGAGGTGGCATGGGTGCTGTGTCTAGAACCCACTCAGCCTTCACACTCTTGAACAAGTTCATTTGATACACCAGCTAGCAGCCCTGTGGAAACACAATGTGATTCGTTCACTCGAAAAGCCTAATTAATGTGTTCCAAAGACCATTTCCAGGTCGAAAAAAATAAAAAGTAATGAACGTAATTATTGAAACCCTAGCCATTAGGTAGAAATAAACAAAAAGGAAACCTCTTAGCACCTCTGAATATAAAGTTGCATTTCATAGCATTAATTATGGACAGTTTTCCAAGGGGAGATTCCAGTGTTGTTGTTCCCTTTAGTCAAATAAAAAGCATTCTTGAATTACATTCAAAGGGCTATGCAAAGCGAAGACACTGCTGAGACCTGGTGTTCATTCTCTTAAATATTAAGACATTGCTTCATTTTGATTTCTACAGTGATATTCTTCCCTTTAGAAAATGCTACACTGGGAAACACTAAACTGGTTCTCTTATGGATACACAATTTAATGGATAATTTTAATTAAATCCGTGACCTATATGGATCTGTCAAAAGTTACCTCTGAAGATGAGTCTGAGATCTAGAATTCCAGTCCTTTAAATGAGATAGAGCTAGCCTTACTATTTAAATGAGATAGAGCTAGCCTTACTATTTAAATGAGATAGAGCTAGCCTTACTATTTAAATGAGATAGAGCTAGCCTTACTATTTAAATGAGATAGAGCTAGCCTTACTATTTAAATGAGATAGAGCTAGCCTTACTATTTAAATGAGATAGAGGTACCCTTACTATTTAAATGAGATAGAGCTAGCCTTACTAATCTTGACATATCACTACTTATCTTTTCCTCTCACTGTTTTTTTTTCCTCAAAGTCATCATTCCCTGTAAAGACTTCAGTTCACAATAATCCTGCTTAAATCATAGCATCTATAGACTAGGAAGATAGCTCAATGGTAGAGCACTTGTCTAACACAGTCAAGGCTCTGGTTATGATCCCTAGGTTTAGGAAGAAAATGAGGAGGGGAAGAGAGGGAAGAAAAGGGGGGAGAGAGACAGAGAGAAGGGGAGGGAAGGGGAGGGAAAGGAAAGCGAAGAAAGAGAAGGGCTGGGGAGGGAGGGGAAGGGAAGGAATATTTTCTGATTGACAAAAATGATCCATGTTCACTGTAAGTATCTTAAGGACAAGAAGTTTTAAGGGAACAATGATTCCTGAACATGCCACCAGCAGGTCTGGTCAGTTGTTTTGAAACTCCAGTCTTCCCCAGAGCAAACTTCTCCAGCCTAACTTTGCTGCAGAGCAAGCACCCATGTTCAGTATGTCTCTAACCTTTGTAGATCGGGGAAAACTCGGTCACATTCCTTACAGTCCTGGTTGCCATGGATCTCTCGGAGATCACTCTCACTCTCCAGGTTTTGCTGCAAGTCCTCCTCCACCATGGAGAAGGCCGAGTGAGGTGTGCTGCATGGGAACTTCTGGTGATCAGCCAGCTCAGCCTTGGATTCAAAGAGCTGGTCACAGTCCTCACAGCGGTGCTGCCGTTCTTCTGCAGAGACAGTGTAAGTATTAGCAAGTATTATTAGCTAGCACTGTGGGATCCTGAATTCACCATCACCATAAGCAGCCGACTTAATGAGTAACACAAAACATAATCCACAGTTTGCTTTGGAGAGTGTCTGTGTGTGTGTGTGTGTGTGTGTGTGTGTGTGTGTGTGTGTGTGTGTGTGTGTGTGCCTATGTATGTATGTGTCTGTGTGTGTGTGTGTGTGTGTGTGTGTGTGCCTGTTTATATGTGTTTGTGAGAGACAGACAGACAGACATCTGCATGGACTTACACATACACAGGGCATATGTGGAGGTTGCTATTATGTGTCTTCCTCTATTTCTCCTCACTGTATTTTTCTGAAACAGGGTCTCTCACTGAACCTAGACTCACCCTTTTGACACCCTGGGGATACTCCTAGCTCTGCCCCTTCTTCTGATGGGGCTACAGAAATGCACAGCCCCGAGCTTGGTTCTAGATAGATGCTAAGGATTTGGACTCAGGTCATCAGGTTTGGACAGCAAACACTTTACCCGCTGAGCCATTTCTAATACTGAAAGTTCTGACCTCCATTTCTCCAAATCAAGTTAATGTGGAAATTAAAAATAATAATATAGGTAAAGAATCCCATAAAATGTCTGGAAAAATAATACATTTACTGAGGCTGCCATGTAATCTCCTCCTCAAATCAAACTCAACACATAAATCTTTGTAGGTTCTAGGGATAACGGAAGTAGTAATTACCTTTTCCTGATCATAATCTCAAGCCAGCACAGCAGTTATTCATATTCCTTCACACTTAAGTGCAAGAAAAATAGGTCTAAGTTTTACCCAGTTCTTCAAGTGACAGGACTAAGGCTTAGAGCAACTAAGTAGTCACTTACAGACCCAAAAGACAAGTGGCTGGGTCAGAACTCAAACTCCCTGCTTTCCTCTAAGTCAAAGGCAGGGACACAGAGGCCCTGTCTGAGCCACAACCATGTCCATCATTGTTAGTCAACCGTCAATTACCCCGAATGGAGCACAAGATGTCTCCAGAACCCTTTGAGGCTAATTTATATTTCTCAGGGGCCGGTGATAATTGGCATGGCTTTGTTAAATAGCCAACATGAATTTACACTTTAAATCAGTAGAGTAAATAGACAGTAATAGTTGGAAATACAATGTGCTTTATGAAGTTAATCACAAAGAGCACTGTTCCTGCTCTTTCTACTCCATGGCTGAGAGCCCACACAAAAGTCCACAGGTATGACCACAGAGGTATTGTGTATGGCTCGTGATGCCGAAAAACACCCATAGTAACACTGTGACACACAGGCTGTTTTGTAGACCTATAACGAAGGAAGATGTTGTTCTTCAGTTATTAATTGACTAGGTGTTTGGGGAAAAACATTGTAATTGCCTACCAAGTTGCCATGTGCTTTGCAAGAGAATGCGTGTGTGGGGAACTCCAAGGGACACGTACGACGGCAATGCTATGACAGATGGACACACAGGAGCAATGGGGAGCTGTGTAACTCAGCTAAGTTGGAGAAACTGGCTCACGATGGGCTTTCCTGGGTAAAACTCAGACAGGTGGGATGACAATGGTGTGCACGCAGGATGAAGGTACCCCACACATGACTCACGGAAGGGTAAGGTATGGCAGGTATTAGGGAACATGGAAGGAAAGAGGGAGGTGACGGACAGAAGGATATTGGTGGTCATGTTAAGAAGGGAAAAAGAGCATCACCGGAAGCTGGGAGCAGGTACATGGTTAGGTTTGCTTCATAGAAGAATTCCCCCATCTGCAGTGGGGCAAATCTAACAGGAGACCCACCAAGAGCCTGAGACCATAATCCACTGAGACATGGGTTTAGCTTAAACGACACCAATAACAAGGGGACAATGGCAAAGGACTCAGATAGGACTGTCTGACTGGATGTACAGTTACAAGGATAGATGTACTCTACCATCAATCACCTCTGCCTTAGAGACAGAAATCTGAACAATAGCAAATAAAGAAACTTTTTTCCTAAAGTGTATAACACTGTCTTATATATTCAAGATCTTGGCTTCCAATCTCAACTGGGAACCCACAAAGAAACAAAACAACTAGGCTTCAAAACACATACAAAAAGCCCAACATTAGACAGCAAAGACAATACCTTGGAGGCTAACACTATGTGCTAGCCATGTGGTCTTCCTAGACAATCTACTTTGCCTTAGCCTCAGTTTCTCAATCTGTGAATTTTAATCTGCATGTAGAAGATTAAATAGAATAATATATGCAAATATATGCATCTAGCCAGCATAAAGAATGCATATGCTTTAAATTTATTTTATCTAGAAGTATGAAATCCACGTAACCACTTAAACATTCTAAGTCTGATAGATCAGTATATGGTTATATGTTTGGGAACAGATATGATACCTTGAAACAACACACAGCTAATGTTTCAAGGATGTTTTGGACGTGTGTGTGTGTGTGTGTGTGTGTGTGTGTGTGTGTGTGTAAAAGTGTGTGTGAAGATGTCTGTATGTGTGTGGGGGTAATAGCATAACCTCAGGTGGCATTCCTCAGGTAAAATGTACTTTTATTTTATTAGTTTTTTGAATCAGGGTCTCTCACTGGCCTGGAACTCATTAAGTTGGCTAGGAAGGCCAGCCAGTGTCCCAAAGCCACCTGTCTCCACCTCATAAGCACTGAGATTACCTGCCATTGCTCTTGGATTTTGTTAGAGGGGTTCTGGAGATGAAACTTGGGCCTTCAAGCTTGCAAGGTAAGCTATCTTTCTAGCCCCAAGAACACTTTAAACAATGGCGCTTTAATGCGTGTCTTAAAACACTTAAGAATGGAATGATCACTTCTGTTTGGGCCTGGAACACCTAGAGCTCAATGACCATGTATAAGGGAAGCATTGCACCAGAGGAGCCCCAATTTGCACATTTTTTTAGCATTAAGTATGTTGTACTGTCTAAGGAAGACCAGCCTTCCATTTAGGTTCAAACTCTACCAGGCTGACTGGGATGCCTAGATTTCTAAAGGCAATTTCAGACTTCCAAGGGGAAAACGCATGCCCCAAAGACATCCCCAGAATATTTTACAAAGAGACAAAATGGAGCTCAACTATGGCGGATACTGCTTGAGTGAAAATAACTAGGCTTGAAAGTTAAATTCCTCCCTCGAGTCATTGGAGCTTGGCCTCTGGTGCTTTCAATCGAAAAGTATTCTAACTAAAGTATTTTTGGTTCAATATATTGTGTTGAATTAAATCACATTATATTAGGAGACAGAGTTGGAAAGAAAAGAAAAAATGTTGTCTCACCTCAATAACACACATGCAATTAAGATTTTGCTCTCACAGAGATAGCTTTCCAGTAATAGAAATATATGCGGGAGAGACAGTTGATCATTTGAAGAAAGATCAAAACCTGGCTACTTGCAATGACTCTCAAGAAGTGAAAGGTGAGGCTGGAGAGAGGTTCCATGGTTAAAAGCACCTAATGCTCTTGCAGAGGACCTAGGCTCAATTTCCAGCACCCACATGGTGGCTCACAATCTCCTATCGTTCATGTTTATGGGATCTATCGCCCCCTTCTGGCTTCTGTAGGCACTCCGTGTACATTGTGTACACACACGCAGGCAGAACGCTCAATGCACTAAACAAGCAAACTCTTTAAAAGAGTGGAAGGATGCTTACAAAGGGAATTGTAACTAAACTTAAGGTGATGCTTCCGATCAAGTCTTCCATTTTTCTTCATATGTACTTCAGCTTCGACCTCAGCTCACTGCTTTCTCCTTCATTGTAGCCACGTGTCAACTCCAGAACAACACTCATTCTGAGATAACACATTTGTCAAAATGGCACTGTGCGGCAGCCAAGGATGCAAATGGAGAAACCGCAGGTGTGAGCTTCTTGGACAGGTTGCTGCTGTGGAAAGCAGCGCACCCAGAGGCGCTTAGCACTCACCATGGATGTCAGGCGCCATGGGCTCATGTGGGTCCTCTTCACTCTTCATGAACAGCAGGAGTTCCTCCCCAGGCGCAATGTCTGCGACTACTCTGTAGAATATCTTCAAAGAGCAGGCACAGGTGGCAGGAAAGACAGACATGAGCAAACGTTAACAAAGGGCAGGATACACCAGGGCAGTCGTACATTTTCTCCTATTTTCATAAACATATTCCCTTTTATTTTTATTTTTTATCAAAGGGAATGGTAATTTCTGTTTTATTAACTAAGAGAAAAATAAATAATCATCTTGTTGGGAAAAAAAAATCTCTCAAGGAAGTTAACAGAAAGTTTCCAAATCCTAGCTAGTATACAAACCAAATTTCATTATACGAATTTGTTGTGTTACCTATAGTCTAGGTAACATGCCATGTGTTTAGAAAAGAACTTTCCCATCCTTGAATTCCTCAAAGTACCTAGCAAGCCACACCCACTCAAAACTATCTGGCAGTGCTCCAGTCAGCCCTAAGGGGCCCTACATAGTAGAGATCTCTTCTCCACAAGAAGCTCCAAAGGGAGTGGCTGGTGGACCGCAGCAAACTGAACAGCTATGGTCTCTAGAGAACAGAATCACTTCGTTTCAAAACACCACTCTCCGCTCCCACCAATGAGAGAAGGGAGCCTCTACCTAAGCCCTGACCTTGTGCCCAAGCTCCTGATTACAGCTCCACCATACAAGCACTGTGTCCCATGCTCCCTCTGTGACCTGGCTACTGATTTGAGTGCTTATGCCCTGGCTTTCTCGCTAAGTAAAGACAGGAAAGACTTAATAAATCTGCTACTAGTGGGTTGAGGACGTTGAATCATAATCTGGAATTTCTAAGATCTGCCTGTCTTTCCTAACAGCTCAGTGACAGAGAAGCCATGGCCTTCTGTGTGTTCAGGCACCAGGCTTTCATCATCCATAAAGGATGCATTTAAGCACAAACATCTTCAAGATATGGATTTATTTTACCATTAGAATGCTATCAATTACTCTTCTTATCCTGAGGTTACTTTTTAAATAACGATTCTATTTATGGAGGTTGGGGGGGGGGGAGTTATACTGTACCTCATAAACACTAAAAATTTTAGCCCAGTGAACCATCAGTGTGAATCGGCCCTATGTCTTTTCTTACACACTCATCTTGCTCATGGTAACCTGTATTCTGTTTTGCTGTTACCACACACCAACACTTTTACTAGCTAATCCTTAAACAAGACGGCACCCCGCCACCGTTATTCTCAACATCAGGGAAAAAAAAATAGAGAAGACAAATGCAACCAAGAAATAGGAAGAATAGCCTAGTAGATGACGTTTGTTCACTTGAGACCAGCCTTGGACTGGCTCTGTATCTGCTAACCAGGACTGTCTGGTCATTTCAAACGGAGGAAATCTGTGCACACTGGAAATACTCCTCTATTTTTATATTTTACTGTTTATTCCTTGGAAGGCCAAAGAGCTTACAAAGAAGTACGTGCCTCTTTCTTCCAGTAGGTGGCTCTAAACTCCAGTGGGTGGTGGTGATGTGTGTGTGTGTGTGTGTGTGTGTGTGTGTGTGTGTGTGTGTGTGTTGCTATAAAAAAGAATAGAGCACAAAATTATGTGAAATTTATATATATTATATATATATATACAATGAGGAATATTTTCTACTTGGTCTCTTCCTTGTCAAAATGAAGCTTTTTTTAATTCATTAGTAGCTAAACTTAAGTCCCTTTATAATGGCCACCAGGAAGAAATGTTGAACACTGCTGTAATATAACCTGAGATTCTTTTATTTGTCTAAAAGTGAAATCTAGGCTACCATAGGACAGGCTCCATCTTTGGCAGTCTCTACTTAAAAAGGAAACCCAAAGCAGACATGGTCACCTTGCACCCATCACTCTCCCCTCTCTCTAGAGCTTCATAGGCAGGGGAGAATCCTGCCTCAAGTTACCAGATTAAAATAACATCACTGCTCCCATGCGCCTTTCTCCTACACCTTTGAGTTAAACACGGGTAAGTCCCCTGCTTCCTCCTTGAGCCCCGTTTCCCCTTAGAAAACAATGGGCTTCTCTCAGCGGTTTGAATCACCTCTGTCCTGGCATCTCTAACAGGTTTAACTTCTTAGTTCCCTTTCCAGCAGCATGTTAGCATTTGAATTGTGACACATTCAGACTTCTCGGAAACAGGGAGGTTAAAAAGACAGAGCATAGCAAGACAGTCACAAGGCACGATTGTATTGGCTGAGGAGCGCTTTCCAGACACACATGTCAGGCCACTTTAAGAAAGTATTATGATATCATGATTTCTCTCCGGTCCTCTATTAATCATGTCTCTTTTAATTCCATTTTAGATTTACTCAATCCAATGTGAGCGGTCCAAGGGACAAAAGAAAATGATGGATACTCTGCAACTATATATTATGAAGACAATTCTCTTCGCCGGGACATAGATCACTCCTGTAATTACCCTTTAAGTGTCCAGATTGTCATGTGAAGAATATTGAGTGCATAAAATATAAAAGACGTGGAAGCGTGTTGACGTTGGCTTTATTTACTGGAGGTAAAAGGTGACATTCCAGGCCATGAAAGGCAAGGCAAGGCAGAGTAGAATTTAACTTCAGGGTGTTCTTTCCTATTTTAACTGAATTTTTATGGTGCTCATGAAACTGGGGTTTGAAACGAACTGGCAAGCGCCAGTCATAATGAGGGCAAATTCTGGGCATGCTTCCCCAAGCAGCAATAAGAATGTGCCTCGAAGCCCCGCCCTCCACACCCTCGAGGGTCCGGTCCCCATCTCAAGGTGTTTCTGCTCCTGAGATCCTTGCTGTCTGCCATTCCTTGGGGTCTTAGAAAAGCTGCATTCAAATGACATGTTCCTCTTCTAATTAGAATGGCACCAATGTATAATTTGAATACTTGAGCCCAGATATGCCTATGACAATAGAAATATATTAGCAAGCATTTGACATGGTGAGAGAAGTCCTTTAATAGAAAACAAAACGACTTTTCTTTTCCTTCCCCCCCCCAAACTGAATTACTTGGGAATATGATGGGAGACAACCCTGAATGAACCTCCTCCTTCAGGAAATACCGTGTCTCTATTCTCAGGAAATGCTGTGTCTCTCCTTTCGAGTTATAAAAACATCTTGTGGTAAATAAGAAACTGACAGCTTCAGGAGTGTTGTATGCAGACGCTTACCGATGTAGATGCTTATAGACACCCACCTTTAAGACCACGGCATCCCCAGAGACTTGGCCACATGGCAAGCCTATAAACCCTGTGTCATCTGAGTTATGCACCAAAAGAAAATACACCGCTTTTCTGGGGTTTGTGCTGTGGAAAAAATGGGAGTTGATTTGTCTGCTAAATTCCATAAAAGAGTTAACAGTTCTCCTTTCCCTATTGTAGTTGTGTGGAAAAACTTAACCAGATCCAAATTTAAAATGTCCTGGGGTTTGTGATGAATTCAATACAAGTACAGACATCTTAAGTATTCAGAAAGAAGTTTCAACCAATACAAAAGTTGTTGGTCTCCTATGTTGCACCCTCCCACTCCCTCTCTGATAAGACTCTGCTGGAATGAAAGATAATCCCAGCACACAGTGGAAAGGCAGAAGGATAGTCCTTATGTGTACATGAAATTTCTATTGTAAAATTCAAGTTACTGAATATCTCAAACTCAATCGGGTTATTACACATCTCAAATTGGTTGATCTCTTCTAGAATTCTAAGCTTGGTAGCTGGCACTAGAATTCGGAAATAGATGTTATAAACGTGACTTAATTTTTCACACAGTTAAACTTTTTCATAACATAAAATTTTAATTTTTCTAGCATCTGGATAGACTGCGTTTTTTTTTTCTTTTCCAAAAAGCTGAATTTCTATCTTTGTAAGCATGAATGATATCCTTGGATTTCAGAATTCTCCAACTTAAAAAGGTAAGTATCTATGTGATTGTTTCACTAACTGACCTCGTCATAGTCTTACATCTCCAGCTTTCGTTGAAGTACCTCTGACTAGCAAAATTTATGACTTTTCAGAAAGAATCCTTAATTGTTTGCGTAACTGAAAAAACAAGATGAGAAAAAGCCAACCTTGCTTGCCTTCATTTTCAGTGACATTTATTGCTGAAGCATAAATATAATATGCTTGTAAATGGGTATCACTTACTCTAGATATAAGTATTATAACAAATTCGTTTTAACCAAACTCTGAAACCAAATCTGGATGCAAAAAAAAAGAAAGTCCACTCAGGTAATATAAGACAAAACAAAGATTTTTTTAAAAAAAAATAGTAGTGATATGGACAGAAATCGGCCAATTCTAAGATTCTGAGAGATCAGCTATCACTCAGAATTACATATAAATAATTTTGTACTAAGACATATTACATACTTTACATGTGACATCTAATAAGCAAAGTTTATATTTTCCATGAATTTAAAATTTTACATAATCTGTTAACAATCTCATGTTTTGAATTAATTGCTAATACTTAATGACCAGATTAATTCTAATTGTGTTTGATGTGGGTCACAATTAATTGTATATTATGTTACACACATTATATATAAAAATTAAATGAGAATTAACATTAAGTACATGACATTGGATGCTTAGTTCCTTCAGTTACTTAAGTTCAGGAAGACCACACTACAGAAGGTAGAGACACCCAAAAGTACTCTGAGAAAAGTTAATAGTCCACAGAAGGCTCTCAGACTAATTCGATTTTGTCAAGGCCTCTGTTCAACCAAATCTGCCATCAAAATAACGACATTTCCATTTGTACTTACAAAATGTAAAACTGCATGTTCTTGTTCACTGTTCTACAGAAGAGAAAATCTAAGAATCTTTCAGAACAGCTTTGCTGATAATCTGCTACACTTGGGTCACCTCAATGTGCCATGTTTGTACTATTGACTTAGAAGATAAACGAGTGTCCAGGAAAAAAAAGAAAGAAAGAAAACAAACCATTTACTCTTTAAAAGATAAACAAGGCCTCATTGTTAGGGCTTTTCCATTTATTTCCCTGGTCAAACATTGGAAGTTTTATTTATGTGTAATATGCTGCACTTGGCATGTCTAAAAATGACAGAAGTGTGAATTATGAGTGACATGCAACCTATTCAGGAAGTTCTAATAATTGAAATAATAGAGAAATGCACTCCCTGCAGAATCTATATGAAGAAACAGCTTTTTCAGACTATCGCTGGTTTCTCTTTTCCCTTTGAAGCTGTCAGCTGATTTCTCCCTCCTCCAACTCCCCGTGTTCGGCCGGGATGCTTTATTTCTCTATAGCTTCATTCAAAAGACCATGCAGGAGCAGGGAAAGCCAAGTGGAACTTGTATGTTTGGAAGCGGCTGGGAGGGAGGCTAAGTGACAGTATCCATGTCTGAACAGGGTTGACATTTGGTGGGAACATATCTGCCCGTCTTGGTGCTGCAGAGACAGCCTGAGATCACAGACCGCATGCATGTATACTCGACCATCTCAGGAAACACAACCTGGGCCCCTCATCTACCCCTAGCAATGTCCGAAACCCCAACTCAGGAAGGCTACAGTGAGGTCAAGATCTTGACCTCTGGATAGAAAGATCCCAATGTCCATTCTGGGTCTAATTTTACTGAGAGGCAGAGAAGCATCTTCGGAAGGCAGACATGGATGGCCAGGAAATGAGCTCTTCCGACAGAATGTTAGCTTTATCATGACTAAGCTTTGCCCAAGCCAAGGGCCCTTCAGTTTCTCCAAACAGAAGGTGCCTGCATCTATTCTTACAGCCACAGAGAAAATCAAGAAACATTTTGAGGAGATTGGGATGTAGCCTTGTGTCCCCAAGCTTGCCTGGCATGAATGAAGCCCTGAGGTCAGTCCACACACCCAAATTAAATAACTGCATGAATACTTACTCTCTCTCTCTCTCTCTCTCTCTCTCTCTCTCTCTCTCTCTCTCTCTCACACACACACACACACACACACACACACTCACACACACACACACACACACACACACACACACATGCGCGCACATGCGCGCGCAAGGCAAAGTGGTGTTTCTCTCTTTTTTAAAAATATCCAATGGAAAACACCATTGAGGGTTTTTTCTTCTATACATTCTTAACTCATTATTAATAACATTAGAAAGCAGCCACATATAATTTAATGAATTAAAGAAGACAAAATTGATTTTGGCTCTAGTTCCTATAAAAAAAGAAGTGCTGACCTTTAGAGCTGTGTGCCCAGTCTAAAAGCATTGCCACAGTATCTTAACTAACTTCTCAGGATCTCCCCACAGGGCCCTCAAGGAAGATCCATGTATAAGGAATAGCCTTTCCTTACATTGGCCATTTTTTTTGATTCTTTAAAATCCTCTTGATCATTCCAAGTCTTTTCCAAAGATTTGGCAAAAGTGCCACCATCACATTACGAAGAAGCCAAAGATCATCTCTGGGTGGCGTACTGCCAAGTTTGGAGGCATCTCTTATGCCCTTAACCACCAAGTTCTCTTTGGTGGCTCGTGAAACATGCTGATGACTACCTTTCTGGCTTTGTACCAGAAAGAACTAGACTCTCCTGAGTGTGCCATGGTCTGAGCTATTCCAGAATGAACGATGATGTCTACACACAAACATCGATTATTAAAAATGGACAAGTGACTGTTTCAACTTAAACACAGCATACTTCAGGTCACCCTTTTCAAGACACAGGGTCTGTGAATCCTAGCAAAAGACCTCTGGATGTGTTCTGTCACCATCATGTGTCGCCATCATGGCCTGAGTATCATGTACAGGGAAGGGAGGTGGGACTGTTTTTCTCATGCAAATATCAAACAGCCAACTATGTCTAAGGCAGTTTCATTGGGGTAAAGGAAGCAACTTATCAGGCAGATAGCATCCCCCAGAGTCTGCTTGCATGCTGTACTCAAAGCTGGTCCCTGGGTACTGCCAGCTGGCATTCATCTTAAAACAGCAGAGTACAACTTTGGTATAAAAGTAGGACTTGACTTAAAAGCAAAGCAAAGCAAATGCCCAAAGCCAATAATAACTTTAACATCAAAAGAAAGCATGGAGAACGCAGACAGAAATCCTTGTAGTGGAAGAGAAATTAACAAATCACCTGACAGTGGAGGTAAACATAGTCTACAAAGTACGGGGAGTTGGGGGAGCTGGGGGAGCGCCCTGTTCTCTATACTGGGCCTTGCTGCTTGCCTCATTGTTTTCGCACCATGTATATTAAGTGAATGTTGAAGGAAAGTGGATTTTTCCCCTCCTCAGTAAAGGGCCAAAGAAAATAAGTTAATAATTGAGCCCATAATGAGCTTGCAATAACAACACTGTGCTAGTGTCAGGTAGTCCGATAGCATCACTCATGAGCCGGAGCAGAGTGAGAGAGGGTGTGCCAAATCAACCATGATCGTCCTGGAAGCAGTTAAAAGTTTATAAGGTAAAGCACAAATGAGAACAATGCCCATTCCAACTGAAAACACTGCCGAGTCTTGCTGCCATTCATTAACCACCAGGGAGCTGGCAGGGTCTCCTAAGTGAATTCTGACTTCATAGTCTTTGTGGGGCACACATTCTCTTATATCTCGTTGCTTCGGAATGGATGACAGGCTTTGGGTAATCTCTTATCGACGTGTTTCTTTTAATTCAGAGGCAACAGTAGACTTCTCTAATTCTACTTACTAAATACCAGCTGTCAGGAGCCAGTTTAAAAATGAAAGTACTTATCACTCTGTATAAATGACAAGGTTAACAATGCCTTGGCTGTCTGAGGGCTTTCCTACATTTGGGGACCACGGGAAGGCAGGACAGGATTGGAATAAGTAGGTTCCTTTCCATGATGCAGAATCCTAATTCTCTGTCTCTGCCTTGCTGTCTTGCTGTCTCTGTCTCTGTCTCTGTCTCTCTGTCTCTCTGTCTCTCTCCCTCTCTCTCTCTCTCTCTCTCTCTCTCTCTCTCTCTTTCTCACACACACACACACATATATTTTGGTCACCATAATGGAAAGACTACCTTGGTTTTCATCTGAAAGGTCAACTTATGTGAACTGAGCTACTGAGCTTTTATGGCCTCCCTCGAGGTAATTTGCAGAGTCTTAGTCTAAAGATACTTCAGGGTAAAAAATAAGTACACAAACCTTGTGACTATATTCAATGAGGATAAGAAAAGCATTTCTTGTGGACAATAGATACCCTGTAGGTAGGCTGGCCTTGATTTTAGGTAAAGAATACAGAGAGGTGAGTTTAAGAGGAGATTTATCAAGGATGGAGAAAGATACAAAGGTAAGATGAGACCAAGTCTAACGAAATGTGGTTGAAGTCTTCCACTCAAAGTGGTTGGTAAAGGGGATCTATGTAAGCCTTCAAAAGAAAGGTATGATAATAACGAGAAATTTGAAAAGCCTAGGTAAATCATTTCGATGTCTGAACTATTTGACTTTAACTACATGGGGATGGCTGCTCCTGGATATAAATGATGTCTCCGAAAAATTGATAAACTTCTTTCAGGTGTCCTCTCTGTGTTTGGTCCCCTTGAGGACCGAGCTTGGGACAACTTCCAGCATCCAACTCTCTGCCTTTGCTCCTGCCCCACCCTACTGCTTAGAACCAGTTGCTGCTCCTGTAAACCACCCAAGCTCTCTAATGTGTCTACACATTTTCTGTCACTGTGAAAATTTCCCAGCTCAATGCTGGGTGTCAGCAGTGAAGTTATGTGCTAGTGAACACAAACTTTAAGGAACATGGGAAAACACTCTAGACACCAGGAGTCAGAAAGCCTGGACGTTTTAATGGTTGTGGTATTCTATGGGTTGTCTGTGATTGGGGTCTCACTCCCCTAGTGTCTTTGGTGTGGCCTTCCTTTATAAAGATAAATTACTACAGTTAACTCTGTACTTTCAGTTGGAGAATGCATCAGTCAAACTTGTGACTACTTAGAAATTATGTTTTAGCAGCAATGCCAGCACACCCAGAATTTCCATCCTCTTAAACATCACAGCAATAACTTTGAGAACGTGAAATAAAAGGACATCTAAAAATCGTAATACCTGAGTCTTTCTAGGTAACAATGTCAAAAAAGACACTATCTATTTAAAGCTCATTCTGGTGTGAAAATATCTCAAAAGTAAAATGCACACACACACACACACACACACACACAGAGAGAGAGAGAGAGAGAGAGAGAGAGAGAGAGAGAGAGAGAGAGCCCTCTGAATCTGTTAAAAAGTTTAAACCAAGAAAAATCACTTGGGATAAAGTGCTTATGGAAAAGTAGGGGAAAATGGTTAATTGTGTGGTCCCTGTTTCTGTTTTACGACATAAATCAGATTGTATTCATTATTAGTACTACTCGAAAAAACAAAATCCACCAATCAAACAAGGCCAACATGGGTTTTATCCAGGATACATGTTTTGACAGCTTTCTACTCTCAAGAAATTTCGGTATCATACCATGCATATTTATTTTCTATTGTAAATCTCCTCCTTCCATGCAGCTGATTAAAATCCATTAAATTTTAACTCAAACATTAGAAAGTTTTTGGACATACATGTTCACCAAAATAGACTGTAGTATATATGCACCCTTCATTTGTTCAGGGTAACCATGACCTTTGTTTGCTGGGTTACCTACAGAGCACCAGGATTAGGTCAGAGTTGAAAGGTTTACCTGCAGTTCTTTAAGAGCTTACAGTATTTACCTATTATGCCATAGAAATTCTTTTAATAACTTAAAACCCTTCTAAGAATCAGAGCAAAGAGGAACATTTTTACAATGCGTTCTAGAATATTACAGGTCTGTGTTGTGCAGTATGGCTGATGCCACTAAACAGTCAGTCCCCTATGAAGGGCTTCTCTGGATGTCTTGGTAGCAGGTGAGTGTGTTTATGATGTGATGAACTATGTCTATTCACCGTTTGGCAGCCCCTACCATGGGAAAGAGGATGCAGAGTCTGTGTTGGAGAGTCTGTGCTGTCAGCTGTGCATCACTGCGCCTGGTCTAACATCACCTTTCAAGGCTGTCCAGAGATGCCCATCGACATTGTCTTCCTGGAACCACTTATGAGTGTATCAGTGTGAGCGTGCTAATAACACGCATATGCACAGTATCAAGGTGCTCACACTCTTTTGTTCTGTTAACCGGGCTAAACATAGTGTTCTGCAGAGCCAGACCTATCACACACACACACACACACACACACACACACACACACACACACACACATCTGTCTCTTACCTTTGACTTACTCTCCTGTTTATGGGTGAGCCCACTTGACCATGAAATATCAATTTCATGACCGTGTTATTGTATATAACTCACCGTGCTATCATCTTAAGGTTGGCTTGTGGACTACAGAAGTTCAGGATGAATAGTTACAAGAAATGATAAATATGAATCTAATATTGGTCTTCTGTATCTCTCTCAATTACTTTTGCTGCCTCTTTGGTTAAAACAAGTAAATCTGCTGTTCTTGGGAGAAGATGAATACATTTTCTTTGGAAACAATGCCTAGACAATGTGTATTTTCAAGCTAATTGGAACAATTACAAGTGACAACTGTAATGGGCACCCTTATTCACACGTAGTCGGGAACTACAGGGTTTTTTCCTCAATGCAATCAAGCTTTGCAAGAAGGGTTTATTATAAAGCATAAAAGTTAAATACAAAATTGGCTTTAAGTGGCCATGTATTAGCTACAAGTAGCATTCCTGAGCCATCTTTTCACTGACTATACAATCGTTGTAGATAAATACTGAAATATGTCTATTTTACTAAATATGAACAGCAAATAATCATTAAGATATATATAATTATATCATTTCATCTTAAAGGTATCTTTTGGGGTCCCACACTTTCCTTACTAGAAAACACAGCACAAACACTTTACCCCCTTATAACACCTATCCATTTCCCACACTTATAAACAGTAGGTGCTCAAAAGATATTTGCTGAAGCTGGTGACCATAACTTAGACCATATCCTAAGACGAGCTTGGGATATGTTCTGCTCAAAATCAATAACTGGCTTAGTAATATTTTCATTTGTCAATAACACTTTGTTCTCTTACAGCAAAGGGAAAGCCCAATTGATGAGTTTATTATTTTTGATTATGCTGAAGATTTAAGTCTCTCCTACTTAAACATAATTTTACAACTTACTACCTCATGTTTCGTTTAGCCAGTAAAAATTATCTGAGAGCTGGTGGGGTGCCAGAGAATAATCTCCTAATGACGACTGAGACTCTTGGGCTTATGATGTTAGACAGCTTTCAATTGGAACCAGCTAATTTAAACTTTCCTTTTCCTGGTGTCGTGGGCTGCCAAGCAACCACTTCAGCACGATCTTGGAAACATATTTCAGTCACCATGGGGTTAAAAGGACTAGATGATTGTAATACAATTAAATTTTAACCCAGTGGTGTTTGTAAGGAAAAAAAAATCAACAGGATGGACTTCTCCTTCTGTAGGTACTCTCAAACAAAGTTACAAGGCTCACAATTTTATTAAGTGTAAAATTGGTTTCATGATAATATCATAGTTTTTATTTCATAGTTACTTTTCTTAAAGTCAGTCTCACCGCTTGGTCATCCATATCGTCACAAAATTCTCTAATCGTGAAAACTTTAAACTTGCACATTATATAAAAGAAAAGTATTTTGATTATTATTCGAAGAGTAAAAATTCTCATTTTATAATGTTGACTTAGGAAATTAGTTATAATTATGCGTTTTATGATACATGATCAGGTTAAGTCTTGCACCAATAACATACATATACGTCTACCTACTATTTCAAATAAAACTATAGCTATTCATATATCATTTACAAATCCCGCATAAATTCTCAAATTGTTTTTAGCTCTATACATCCTGTGAATGTATCCATTAGGATGATAAGGGGAACAAAATGTAACAGTAAGTATCAAGGAAGAACTTAGCTTCTAAATCACTAGGTCACGTTACAATAACTGCAGTATTTATAAAGATCCTAAGACAGCATGAAAAATCACCCAAAGAAAACATCAGTGAAAACAAGCAGAGCTGGAAACGTCTTAGTCCTGCATCTTGTACTGGTGTTACCTTCTGCCGTATCAACAAACAGGCCACATGGGTCTGCTGCAGCTCCCAGATATTTTTGTTCTTCAGGCTTCGCTGATGCGTTAGTGCTCTCAAAGAAAGACAAGAAAATCTTTACGACATACCTGATCGTTTATCTGGCATGCAACAAGGTTGTGCTGATCGTAGCAGCCAGCGAATCGGATGTACTTGAGCCAGCTTCCTACATCTGGTTGACTGGCATCTATGCAGAACTTCACATTGCAAAACTCATCTAAGATCTGGGAGGAAGAAGATGAGAACAATAAAATGCCACATCGCTCCATTGCAGCAAGGAGTCAGTTTCGAAAATATCGCATTGAAATGCAGATTCTCCCTTTGAATCTTTACAAGGAAAGGGTCAGACAAGCACGCATATTATTAAAGGAGACATAAGTTATGCTGCGTTTTCAGGAGGCATAGAGCAATTGTAAGCACAAACACTGGTTAATTGGCTTCAAAATAAGCTTGCTTCTCTATTATCCATAGGGGGAAAAAACTCATTGAATTAATTTTATTCATTTGTGTTTTTACAGAAGAGTCGTAGAGAACAGCATGCAGAGCATAATATTCCTAAACTAAACATTCAATATTTGGGTTTGGATAATTCAACTGTCAATATTGTAACTCTGGAGTCTGCTCATCTGGGTGAGGGTTTGTGCTTCTTTTCTTTCATTTTAATTCAATTACAAACTTCCATAGGACCATTATTAAATTTATTAGTTTGTATTTCCCCACCATAAAATTATGCTTTCAGCTGAAGAATTGTCCCATAGATGCTTCTAACCAAAGTGAAGAAAAGCAAATGAAATTTATATAAATGTACACATATATGCAAAGCACAGCCTAAGGTTCAGTTCACCAGTGCTAATGCACGACATTTACATCCTACGTCCAGCAAGTGAAACGGCAGAGTGGTTTACAGGTAAGTGCAAAATTAATAGATCTCATCACATGTTGCCAATATTACCTATGGCAGTGTTTATCAATACAGAAGACGTGTGTTTGGCCTAGTCTAAATGTGAGCATGACTCTGGGACGCTTTTAATTTTAAGGTTTCATATACTTAAATCAAGCCTCTTATGAATCATTAAGCTCAATAACTCGATATTAAAAGCTATGCAACCATTGACCTCACAGTAGAGAACGAGGGGCTGATAATGCTATGTCAGTTAATGCAAACTGTGAGGACAGTTTCTGCTCCAGACTAAACAGCCTACTCCAGAACAAGAACTAATGACTTAAATAGCCCTTGAACTCTGCTCCTGCTATACCTGCCTGGAAGTTAACATGAAATCCTTGGCTGTATGGACTGAAAGCAGCTTTACATAGAACTCCAATAACCATCCACTTGCAGATTTCAAGTCATTAACTCACCATAAACTTCAGGAACTCAGTCCTGAGCGTTCCAGTCTAAAGCACTATGAAGAAGCCCTTGACCATGAGGCCCTTGAAGGGCAGTAAGTCGTCCTAGGACTTTAAAAAGAAAAATGATAATGGGAGAGAAAGACAATATTTGTTCCCTCTCCCCCCTTCCTCCTCCCCACACTAACTCCATACCCTTTCAATGGAAAAGGAATTTTAGCAAATGCATTACTTATAAAATTGCAAGCATTAAGATGTTTCTTCAGCTCTCAGGGCTGGATAATGCAAATGGCACTGTTTTCTCCCCTTCTCAGATATAGACAGAATGAAAAATTAGCACAGATTTTAAAGTTTGCTTTTCTTTTTTTCGGGTGGGATTGTTGTTTTGTTTGGGAATTTATCCCGATTTGGGGTGTGTCGTTTGTTTTCTTGACTAAGAAGAGAAGGGGTGGGGAGGCATGTCAACTGACACACCAGAGAAATATTTAATAAAGGAAATTGGTGAAGCCGCTGTAATGCTACACTGGTCTCATCTCATGCTGCAGAAAGACGTGGAAAACTTGTTAATTTCAAAGTCAAGAATCCTCTACCCATTCAGCTTTCAAGCAGAGGTAGGGAATTAAAGATTACATACTGTGCACATAAAATTATAGGTGTAATTTTATTTCGTGTTAACATCCCTGCCGCTGCCACTGTCAACAGGGAGGCTAATTAAAAAAAAATCATTTCCAAAGAATGTCTCTCTCTCTCTCTCTTTTTACATAATGTTACACGATTATTCAAAGGTTTCACCAACATACTGATTCCTTGCTCTCGGTATTCCTGCCCCAAGGCTGCCTGACTGTCTTCACTCCTGGCAAGCTATTCACTTTTGATTTGCTACCAAGACTTCATGTATATCCAAATGTCTCAATCACCTCAGAAATCTGAATAAGATAAACAGCGCATCTTCTCCAGTAACACAGTCCTGCCTTCTCAAACGCTGTTAAGCTTCAAAATAACAACAATAATAGTTTCTTTAGGTAGATTTGAGAGAAAGGCCCTTTCAAAAGAAAAAAAAATACCCAAACGAAAAGGGGGGGAAATCCCAGCCTGTAAGCCAAAAGTCCGAATGTGACTTTCTCAAGGCAACACACTCTGTTGGC